>NW_024466802.1:0-24770 GCF_017591425.1 Ochotona curzoniae
CACAGTACACTTTCAGGGAAAATATGAAGAATTATGATTTAAGTGCTTTTTCCTTCTGTTGAGCTAAGAATGACTGTCGCATGGAGTGCTTCCACAGTTAGCCAGGATGCCTCCAGCCGTCCCCGCCCCGGGAAGCTGGAGGGAAGCAGACTGTCTGATCCTGGTTTGCTGCCTTGTTGAAGATTTGTTGTTGCCTTACAATGTTACTGAAATAAACTTTTTACCATAAATGATTGCTCTCTCTAATGAATGAAGCAGTTAACTTGTAATGCAGAAACATGCCATACCATTTCCTGTCCACAGGGTGGCTAGCATCCCAAACCAGCCAAAGTGACACATGTTCTCTGCCTCCATCACTTTCACTACAAACTGAAGTGGTGGTACCCTTCCAGAGAAGTTGACCATATTTATACATCTTAAAGAACTTCCTTTTCAACAGTGACCACCCCCCACAGAGCGTGCCTTGGAGGTGAAGCAGCTCTTCGTGGCGGACTGTAACCACAAGTATTTACGTATCTCTTTGAAACTACCGCCTTCACATTTGATTTTCAAAAATGTAACCTGTAATTTCTGCTCAGTTGCACTCTGCAGTGACGCAGTGGGGCTTACCCCAGAGGTCGTTGATTTAATGCAAAACAGTAAGGTAGTACACTCAGTAATACAGAGTAGAAGCAGGGGAGCATCTTAACAGACGAGTAAACGCTCTCCAAAAATCCTATGAGAAACCTCAAGCTAATACGGTACTCAGCAAGCCGGCAGCTCCCCTAAAGAGCAAGAAGACACGAGGCGCGGCTGTGTCTCAACTAGTGGCTCCATCTAGCTGGGGAATTTGCCAAGTTCAAAGGGACAGGATGGATCTTGGTTGAAATAAAACACAGCCTCAAATGTATGGCATTTTCCATCAACTCCTGCAAAGCTACAGCCATTAAGCCCGCCTGGTACTGATCTAAGGACAGCCTATGGAACGTTACACCACAAAGTACAATTAAGCAAATCCAGCGCCTGGCGTGATGGCGCAGTGGTTAAGGTCCTCGCCTTGCATGCCCGGGATCCCATATGGGCACTGGTTCTAATCCCGGCAGCTCCTGCTTCCCATCCAGCTTCCTGCCTGTGGCCCAGGAAAGCAGTCAAGGACGGCCCAAAGCTTTGGGACCCTGCACCCTGTGGGAGACCCGGAAGAGGCTCCTGGCTTCCGTGCTCACTTCGGGAGTGAGAAGATCTTCCTCGCTGTCTCTCCACCTTTCCAAAAAAAATAAAGCTTAAAAAAAAAGAAGTAAATCCAGCGCCTGGCGTGATGGCGCAGTGGTTAAGGCCCTTGCCCGGGATCCCAGATGGGCGCCAGTTCTAATCCCGGCAGCTCCTGCTTCCCATCCAGTTCCCTGCCTGTGTCCGGGAAAGCAGTTGAGCACGGCCCAGGGCTTTGGGACCCTGCACCCGCGTGGGAGACCTGGAAGAGGCTTCTGGCTTTGACCGTGCTCACTTGGGGGGTGGGGGAACATACATCTTAAACCTGAGACACCGGCCTTGGGTAACAGGTCATAGACTCATGACCCTGGAGGGATTTTGTGTGGAGGTTAGGACACTTGGGATACCCTCTCCTGTGTCAGTGAAAGAGGTGCCCACTTGGGGGAGTGAGTCATCGGATGGAAGATCTTTCTTCCTCTGTCTCTCCTTCTTTCTTTGTCTCTCCTTTTTCTTTCTCTGTCTGTCTCTCCTTCTTGGTCTCGTCTCTCCTTCTGTCTCTCCACCTTTCCAATCAAAATAAAGCTTTAAAAAAAAGAAGCAAATCCAGCACCCGGCATGATGGCACAGCGGTTAAGGTCCTCGCCTTGCACGCCCGGGATGGCCGGTTCTAATCCCGGCAGCTCCAGCTCCCTGCTTGTGGCCCGGGAAAGCAGTTAACATTTAACATTGCCAACTCTGATTCTCCCATTACATATCTACATAGAATAAGAATTTTAAATCTCTGAATTTCGAGTTGCAACATAAGGAAAATTTAAAAAGGTAAAATTACAAAAAGTGGCTTTCAATACATATTTTTGCTGTTGCCTGATAACAAATAAACAGAAGTTTGTGCAATCATTTTTATTGCCCTTATTAAAAAAAATACAAATTACAGAAGTAGCAACAAATTTAATTACAAGCAAATGTTGACTCTCCCCTTAGATGATTTCTTTTGGTATCAACAAATAATTGACATGAATGCACTAAAATTCAAATAGTTATAGTAATATTTAAGTTCCTTGGTTAAAATGATGGCTTAAAACAATTGATGTGAACCAAACAACATGGTAAAAATGAGTTTTTCAAAGAATTCAAAGTATCTAATAAATAGAACATGTAAACTTACCAATTTTCTTCCCTTGTGGCCTATTTATTAGTTGAAAGCCAACATTTCACAGAGGAAGGGACTCGCTCACGGCCTCCACCGCAGGAGTCACCCTGTGGGCGCTGCTCGCAGGGTGACCTCGGCGGCAGCATGGTGTGAGCTAGCCAGCTGTGTGCAGCTGTTACTAAATGAGGATCTGCAGCAAACGACAGTGATGCTGGTTCCCTCTGACGGACCGGGGCAGGAGAAGAGAGGTCAGTTTATTTTCTGGCTGGGCTGCCTGGACTCATTCAGGAAACACTGACCTTCCAGCCATTCAGGGAAAGGTGGTTTGAAGCTGACTTAAGTAACAGTAGCACCAGAAGGACCAGGTACCAATAAGACCATATTTGATCCATTAGGAGTTTTATGGTGTGAAATTATTGCACTTCTAATGTAAAAAGTAAATGACAGTCAATTCCCCCAAATCAGTAATTTTGAAGAGTTTGATGAATTATGAACCAAACAATTCAAGATAGTTTCAATTCCCTTCAAAGGAAACGGGCTAAGAACTGAATCCGGGTATTTCCTTTCCAGGGCAGCGAGAGGACCAGGCCTTGTTTCTGAACTGGAATTGCACTGTGAGAAGAGGCTTTTTTTTTTTTTTAAACATAGTGGTACGAATTTGGTCCATATCAAATATGTTGTTACAAAAATAAGTTTTTGTAAAAAATAACATTGCATTCCTTGTTCAAATTGCACAGTACAAACAAGCTATCTAAATGAATACTGTTATAAGGTAATTAGATACAGTGGAGGATAGGTGACTAGTATGAACCAATTATGAAATATGCAGTTTTCACAACATGAAAACAAATTTGTCATCTACAAATACATAAAATACTCTAAAGTTTACAATGAAGGATGCATTCTTTACAGACTAATTTTTAGTAGCCGTGATAAGGTTCAGCAGTCTATTTACATAAAAGTCCATTTTATTCCATTTACAAAATCAATAAATAGTAAACTATGTTAATTTGCACAAAAATCTGTTCCATTTCATGATCAGTGTGAGCATTTTGTTATGACCAGCTGAGCCAATAAGGAGTCTGTCTTTATGAAGACCGCTCTTTTTGGGAAAGAAAAACAAGCCCTGTTGCTATAATTCTCTAAGTATTTATAGGCATGCGGAATCCAGCATAAAACCTTACAAATTATAATACAAGTGCTAAAAATATGAGTAGTGTCTTTGGATTTATTTACACCAAGAGTATTCACAAAAAGGTACAATTTTTTGATACAAAACAGTTTAGTGGCATCTACCAGCAGAATTGGTGAGAATTCCTCAGCCTGTGCCCACACTGATCTAGGAGGAACAAAGCTCGCTCCAGCGGGCACCCTCGCTCCGTGTGGACAGCCTGCACGGATAGGACTGGGGTCTGACGGGCTGCCAACGGTAAAGGAGAACGGCTCACGCTGACACGGGCAGGGGAGCTGCCAAGCCGGGCATGGAGAACGGAACCGGAGAAGGTTTGTTTTGGTGCAGACACCCTTGGCGTTCACGTGTTATGACACTCAGTTTCCACGGCTTTTGGAGGCCCCCGCGGCACCAAAACCAACATCCCGGAACTCCGCTTTCCACGGCCCTCGTGCGCGTCCCCGTGCTGTGCCAAGGCAGGCATCTGTTCGGGAGGGCCAAGCAGGGAGTGTAGTGAGCTCGGACCCGGTCAAGCACCTTAGCACACACAGTCAACCAGGGAAAAGCGCGAGAAGCTCTAAGCAGTCAAAAGCTCACCGGGGCCAAGCACTCCCTTAAGAGCTACCAGCCTGTGAATAAAGCCCAAATCTGCTAATGTACGTATGTACAGCATGTTGTATTTCTCCTGCAGCTTAAGAAATTTTTTATGAAAGATGCTTTATTTGATATCACATTTTTATGGAGTCGGAGATTTCTTACTTAAAATCTAATAATACTTTACGAAAGAGACTCTGAGCCCCTGCGTTCTCTTCCCCTTTAAGTCATCCGTCAGCAACTAGGACACAGTGGACTCAGCTGCTGCTAATACTGCTTGTCACACGTCGCCTCACGGTCAGGACACAGAGCAGTCGTAAGTCCCATCCTGAAAGGGCTCCTCCTGCTCTGCCCGAGCCGTGTCGTCCTCCTGGCGGCTGGCTGCACTGGTCCCCGCCGCCTCGCCCTGCGGGACGGCTCCGTGGCTGCAGGATCCCCTGCGCTCCTCGGCCCGGGGACTGGCCTGCTCCGTGGTCTTGCCTGTGGTTACTGGCTGGAAGGCGTCAGGCTCAACTTGCTCTTCCGTCATCTCACTGAGCTTCTGCAGTTGAGGCTTAATCATGTTTAAAAATGGCTTATATCCAGGGCTAAGCAGAGGGGGAGAGAAAAGCAGCTCTCATCTTCCAAATTCACAAGCCTTGGTACAGTGTTAGATCAACATCTAAGCGCGGACAGTAAAGGCAGCAGCAGGCTGTGGGAGAAGGCAGGCTGCCGAGTGGCCTGCTCAGTGCCCTGGGACTGCCACACATGGGGCCACGACTCCAGGATCTGAGCATTAGAAGCAAACACTGACATTTTAACATCAAACACATGTGGCAACTGAAGAGAATGAGGTCCATGTAAGGGAAATCCTGACGCAGAAACCCACATCCCGCTGACAGCAGCGGGGCTGGGCTGGACCACGAGGCTTCTCCAGTCCCGTCAAGCACTCAAAATGTGAGCTTGCTAGCAGCCACCATGAAATGCTAACTTCAGACAGATTTTTCATCTTTTCAAGCCGACCTTTGCTTCAATTCCATAGAACTATAAGCCTTAAGTTCGAGACTAATTCTAAGATGATCTGCTGTGCGGCAGCCCCAACCTAGTGATGTCTTTTCATATTGCAATGTATAAACTCAACTTCACTAAAGAGACATTAATCATTCAAGTAGCTGGGTCAGGAATGACTAAAGTAAAAATTAATATATGGAAGTATTTTTATTTCTAGTTAACTTAAAACTATCAAACTTGAACAACATAACTAAACCAGCTGAACCACAACTAAGCTGTGAGGAGAAGGGACAGATCCACCGAGGGCTAAGGGGCCCAGGGAGACCACACTTACCAATCCGTAGAGGCCCACTGGTCCACAGCACGGAGCCCCGTCTTAATGTTCTGTAACATCTCTCCATCCACCTCTGAAGACTGTATAATAGCCAGAATCTGGTTGATTACTGAGGATTCTCTCAGAATCAGGCCAATGACAATGCACCAGTCCAAACATCCGGCCTCCATGAAAATATGCAGGAAGTACCTAGAGCGGAAACACCAGGGTTGGGACTGGGAAGAAGCGAAGCTTGCATGGGGCGGCAGTGATCAGAAGGCAGCGGTCCCTCTAAGCCATCTCTACGAACTCCCCGAGTCGAGACTGAGCTTGAAGATCTGAGGGACTCACCGAAGCTGGACCTGGGATTTATGAGGGCCTTTGCTTGCCAGCTCCATGGAGATGTGCTCCAGCTCGGACGGAGTCAGACTGAGCGTGGAGAAATTCTCCTCGACCACCGTCCAGTCCCCATCCACCATGGAGCTGCTCTCAGTCAAATCCGTGGCTGAACCAATACTGCATTCGTCACCTGATGAAGAATCAGCAAATCACAAACCAGGTTCATGTGGAACACACTATGTATGGATTCTGCCTAAATATTTACTTATTTATTTCAAAGAGTTACAGAGGACAGACAGATCTTCCATCGGCTGGTTCGCTCTCTAAGATGGCCACAATGACAAGCGCTGGGCTAGCACAAAGTCAGGAACTTGAGCCAAGTCTTCCTGGTGGGTGGCAGGTGCACAAACGCCTCGCCATGTCCCGCTGCTTTCCCAGCCACTGGCAGGGAGTTCAACAGAGGTGGAACAGCCAGCACCAACTGGGGCCCACAGGTGATATACAGAGTAGCTTTATCTTCTATGCCACAATGCTTACCCCTCCTTTAATTTTAACTTTGAGCTGTTTTTGCAGATGTTAGCTTTACAATTTTGAACCAAAAAACACTGGATTCACTGCTGAGCTTGTGCCATTCACAGCAGTAGATGCTTGAGAAGAAGGTCGCTGGAGTCGACCAGACAGTACGTGCCTTCAGTGTCACAGTGACCATGAGCGGACAGTGTTCTGTCTCCCACAAATAAGCTTTGATCAAGTCCTTAGATTCAGCTAAATTACAGCAAATACAGAGGAAACTGCTTAAAAACTAAGCACTTAGAAGCAATCAATAAAACTACCATGAGAAAAGATCCCCAGACACAAGTTTCTTCAATGAATGTTCTATAAGAGGTGGGGGAAGAGAAGGGTACACTCAAGAACAGATTTAAAAATGTGAATGCAATGTGTGAGCCTGATTCGGGTCTTGACTCATACTATTACAAAACCGTGACATTTGGGTGTTGGTTCAGTTGGCTAATCTCCCCTGTCAAGTGCCAGGATCCCATGTGGGCACTGGTTCACGGTCCCGACGCTCCAGGGCCCGAGATGTACATCAGCGTGGGAGGCTAGAAGACTCCTGCCTGGGGATCAGCTCAGCTCCAGTGACGCGGCCGTCTGGGGAGTGAACGCTGGATGGAAGACCTTTCTCTCCTCTCTGGAAATCTACCTCCCCAACAAAAAGAAATCTTTTTTTTTTTTTTTTTAAGATTTATTTATTTATTGGAAAGTCAGATATACAGAGAGGAGGAGAGACAGAGAGGAAGATCTTCTGTCCGATGATTCACTCCCCAAGTGAGCACAATGGCTGATGCTATGCCGATCCGAAGCCAGGATCCAGAAACTTCTTCCAGGTCTCCCACACGTGTGCAGGGTCCCAAGGCTCTCGGCTGTCCTCGACTGCTTTCCCAGGCCACAAGCAGGGAGCTGGATGGGAAGTGGAGCTGCCGGGATTAGAACCAGTGCCCGTATGGGATCCCAGCGTGTTCAAGGCAAGGACTTTAGCCACTAGGCCATGCCGCCGGGCCCCAACAAAAAGAAAATCAGGACCTTTGAGAAACAAGCGGATGGAAGACTGACCTGTCTCCTCTCTGTAAGTGTCCCATGAGGTGCACAGGCGCTGTGTCCCTGCCTGGTCTGGTCTACCCCCCACCCAGCTCACGCTCCTCAGTGTAAGTTGCTGTTCAGCTAGGGAACCTCCCCTTATTCTCCTGTCAGCTCTGCCTCCTCCTTTCCTGGTTCTCACGTGTGTTGGTTGGGTGCTGCGGCTGCATCCGGCTCAGGCTACCTCACCTTGGCATTCCAACTTGTGTGTTGCTTTTGTCACGACTGGACCTGGTTCAACCCACACTCTGTTCTGGCGATCATATTTACCAGTGGATGACATGAACAGATTCAGCCTGGTCTGCCCCCGACCCATGCCAAATGCATGCCAGTGGGACACTTTCGATGACCTCTTGGCTGTTACCTTCCATGTTCCTTGCGCTGACCTGCAGGGTCTGTGTCCTGCTAGAGGAGTTGCCTGAGCTCCTCCATCAGAACCCCTCCATGTGCCAGGTTTCGCGCATATCAGTGGGTCCATGTGCCAGTTCGCCTCTTGTCCTAGCAGGAACAGTGGCCTTTCCTAACTGGCCATCATCCCATTCTGGTTCTTGCTGTAGAGTGTTTCAGCCCAGCCACGGTCGTCCATGCCCCCATATAGCTCGTATATGGCTCAGTTGAGTTTGGGACCTAGCCTAGTCCGTCCCACATCCACCCTGGTACTCCAAAGCACCAGAAGGTGTTACTGTCTGGCCCGGCCCGGTACATCTTTTTCCAATCCACATTTGTGCCAAGGGAGACAACAACTGTATCCAGACCCTGCCGCAGCCCCATCCACCTGTCATGACCCCTGCCTTAGACACCGTGGCTCAACTCTGTGCTTAATGTGGACCAGTTGGAGCCAAAACCAAGCTGGGCATGTCCTGTGTTGCACCCTGTGTTCCAGTCATGCTAGTGGACTAAGGTTTGCTTAGTCCGAACATTCAGCTCTCAGTCCCACACTTACATTAAGGTTTCATGTCCCGGTTCCTGGGAATCACCAGAAATTAGTGTCTCACCTACGCTAACGCTGGTCTTACTTTTGGGTGTCCCAAAGCAGCTATTTCATATCATCAAAAACCCCAGAGCTCGCCGCTGGGCGGCCAGCAGGCAGAGCCTGACACCACTTGGTGCACTGGCCACCCAAGGCCTGGGCCTCTGAACCAGCAAAAGACAGAAACCTTTCCATCTCTAGCTCTCCTTCTTTCTGTAAATCTGCCTTTCAGATAAAAACAAATCAATCTTTAAAAATATATATATCAGAGCAGTAATAAAACAAGCTAAAAAAAATAGTATAAAACATCAATGAAATGAAGACTTGGTTTGGGGGATGATAAAATCAACAAACCTTTAGCTAGCAATGGAAAGAGGGGAGGGAATCAAGTAATTTAGAAACAACCAGATAGTGTAACTGATAACACACGAATATAAAGGATCATAAGAAACTGCTAGGAGCAAATATAAGCCCAAAACCTGAAAAACTGGATGAAAGAGAGAAAGTTCAGGACACACAAACTGCCAAGATGCAGGATGAGAATGACATCCAATTGTAATTTTAAAATCTTCAAAAACAAACAAACAAAAAAAACGAGACTGGCTGGCTCCACTGCTGAATTCCACCAAACTTCAAAGAAAGAATCGGGGCTGGCATGCGGCTCAGGAGAGTAAGCCACCACCTGCAGCACCACCCGATGCACCAGGACCCCACAGGGGCGCCAGCTGGAGTCCTCTCCACTCCACTCCCAAGCGGTAGCCGGCCACAGTCCTGGATCCCCGCCACATATGCCGCAGATCCAGATGGAGCTGGAGGCTTCCTGCGTGACCTGTCCAGTCCCACCTGTTGCAGGTATTCGGGAAGTCAATCAGAAGGTGCTCCCTCTCTTATCAGATAAATATTTTATAGAAAGGTACGAAAATGAAGAGATAATAGCAATGATTCTCAAGTTATTCCAAAAACCTTGGAGGGACGCATTCCAAACTCACAAATTCAGCATAACCTTCATCCCCCAAAACAACAAAACATATTAATCTCACTGATGAACATAAACGCAAATTTTCTCAACAAAATAAAATCTACCTGCACATCAAAGAGCACTTATTCATTAACTATCTCTCCCTCTTTCAAATAATTCTTTCATTAAAAAAATCATTCAGCACGATCACGTCGGATTTATCCCAGGGATGCAAAGACGGATCAACTAACATAAATCGATGAATGTTACTGCATTGTACAGTCATTTAAACAGATGCAAGAAACAGCATTTGATACAATTCAACATCACCTCATGAAAAAAAGAAATTTGAGCAAATGAAGTCTAGAACAAGCACACCTAAACACAACAAAGTTATATATGAAAAACCCACAGCCAATCCCATTCCAAGAAGGTGACGGGGCAGCGAGACGAGTGACGACAGGCCCTCTGCCCATGCTGGAGTATGAGCAACTCCTAACTCCAGCCCCCAGCTTCCCATCAAAGCAGGCATGTAGAGACTGGTTATGGCCCAACTGGGTTCTCCTATGACACGGAAGACCTGGAATGAATTCCCAATGTCAGCCCTGCCCCAACTCTAGCCATTGCGGACATTGTGGAGTATTTGGTCTGGCTCTACCCTTCTCAGAAAGTTTATGATTTTTTTTTTTTTATTGGAAACGAAGATATATAAAGATCTTCTGCCCACTGATTCATTCCCCAAGTGGCTGCAACAGCCAGAGCTAAGCTGATCCGAAGCCAGGAGCTTCTTTGGGGTCTCCCATGTGGGTGCAGGGTCCCAAGCCTTTGGGCTGCCCTCAACTGCTTTCCCAGACCACAAGCAGGGAGCTGGATGGGAAGTGGAGCAGCCGGGACCAGAAACGGCACCATATGGGGTCCCGGAGCATACCAGGCAAGGACTTCAGCCACTAGACTATCACGCCGAGCCCATCACATTGTTTTTTTTTTTTTAAGATTCATTTTATTTTTATTGGAAAGGCAGATATACAGAGAGGAGAGACAGAGAGAAAGAACTTCCGTTCGATGATTCACTCCCCAAGTGAGCACAACGGCCGATGCTATGCCTATCCGAAGCCAGGAGCCTCTTCTGGGTCTCCCACGTGGGTGCAGGGTCCCAAAGCTTTGGGCCGTCCTCGGCTGCTTTCCTGGGCCACAGGCAGGGAGCTGGAAGGGAAGCGGGGCTGCCGGGATTAGAACCGGCGCCCATATGGGATCCCGGGCGTGCAAGGCGAGAACCTTAACCACTGCGCCACCGCGCCGGGCCCCACATTGTTTTTTAATAGGGAAAAATTCAAAGTGTTTTCTCCAAGATCTGAAATCAGACAACCATGTCCATTCTCATCACTCTCACTCAACATAACATTGGAAATGAGCAACTAGGTGGAAGAAAGAAAAGCCATGTGGCAAGGGCAAATGTCAAGTGATCCTATTTGTGTTTTTGATTTTGAATACAAGTATAGAAAAATCTAAAAACTACCAGCAGACTACTTTCATGAAGCTTTATTTGAGAGAAGGCAGAGAGTGAGCTGGCAAGGGTTGGTTTACTTTCTAAATGGCTGCAACAGTCAGATGCGAGCTAAAGTCAAACTCCATGCAGGTCTCCCCGAGAGTACCAGGGGCCCAAGCACTCAAGTTGTCCTGCACTGGTTAGCCCAGTGCAATAGCAAGAGCTGGGCTGTAAGTGGAGCACCCGGGACTCTCATCAGCAACGCTGTGGAATACCAGTGTTGCAGGCAGATTAACCCACTGTGCCACACTGGCCTTCAGCAGCCTATTAGAACTGCTAAACGAGTTGAGTGAAGGGGGTACCAACTTAGCACACAGGGCAAGGCAAGCAGTACAGTGGTTAAGCTGCCACCTGGGCTGCTCACACCCCCCTATCAAAGTGCCTACATGGAATGCCCGCTTCTCCACTCCTGCTGAACTCTCCTGCCAACAAGCACCCCAGACAGCACAACACAGTACTGGAGTCTCCTGGCTCCTGGTTTTGGATCAGCTCAGCTCTGGCTGTTGTGGCCACTTGGGGAGTGAACCAGCAGGTGGAAGATCTTTCTGTCCTCTCTGTGGATCTAGCTTTCCAATAAAAACAAACAAATCTGGGCCCAGCGTGATAGCGTAGTGGTTAAAGTCCTCGCCTTGCTCACACTGGGATCCCATATGGCTGCCGGTTCTAATCCTAGTGGTCCGGCTTCCCATCCAGCTCCCTGCTTGTGGCCTGGAAAAGTAGTTGAGGGTGGCCCAAAGCCTTGGGACCCTGCACCTGCATGGAAGACCCGAAAGAGCTCCTGGTTCCTGGCTTCGGATTGGCTCAGCTCCAGCTATCATGACCGCTTGAGGAGTGAACCATCGGACAGAAAATCTTCCTCTCTGTCTCTCCTCCTCTCTGTATATCTGCCTTTCCAATAAACACACACTCATAAATAAATACATCTTTTTTAAAAAAAATTTTTAAATGGTGCTGGGACAATTTAATACCAACAATAGGCTGGGACTTTGTCCATATTTCTGACCATATGCAAAATTACCTAAGACCTGAAACTGCTAGAAGAAAAAGGAGAAAACACTTTAAGATGAACATTTTTGCGGGGTAAAGCTTCCAAAGCAAAGGCAAGGAAAGCAAAAACAAAGGTGGACGTTTGCGCACAACAAAGGAAATAACAGTGGAGAGGATCTTCGCAAGCCGCTGTGTTACTAAGGATTGTTATATGGGTATGTAGAGAACCCAAAACCACACAAAATGACCTGGATATTTCTTAGAAGAAACAGTAAATGCATGAGAAATGCTTCATTTCATTGGCCACCGGAAACATAAAACTACAATGAAATTCATCTCATGCCAATTCCAGTGGTTATTAAAAAGACAACACTTGGCAAGGACGTGCAGCAAAGGGAACTGCAATACACGGGAGCGACGCAAGGCAGCGGTGTGATCCGACCAGTCCACTTGCGAATGCGCACTCAGGGAGACGCTGCGCTCCGTGTCCACGGCAGCACCAGTCCAGTCTCAGTGACAGATCAACAGATGAGGACACGTGCTGTACCGTGCGCTGGAATACAACTCCGGGACAAGAGGGGCAAGCAGACAGAACTAGAGGACAAGGAATGCTAGAAAAGCAAAGCTGGTCTCCAAGCAGAATACTAACTACCAGTAGCTAACGAGGGTTATCAAATTGTAAATGGATATGTAGCCGTTAGTAAAGGAGAAGCCTTTGTCACAGACTGTGTTCTGCGACAATCTGGACTGTGTGTGACAGAACTCTACTTCACTCACCTTCACTTAAATGAGGCAAGTACAAAAAGTCCACGTAGAATAGGAACTCTGCAAAAAGTATGTCTGCACCAAACAAACATCTTTTCATGTTATTTAGTTTTCATTTTTATTTAGTAAAGCAAATCTTCTTCCTCTTTGATCTTTCTCTTTAACAAATAATAAAGCAAGGGAAAAATCCAGTTTAAGAGCTTAGTGAGGGCTGAAAGGTAAGATAAAAGGAAACTGAATTCATCTAGAGAATAAGGATACAGATAAAATTAAACAAGAAAAAGCAGGCTACAATACAATCCTACAAATGTAAACAAATATAAAGTAAACTAGTAAGTCAGAACATTATTTGGGGAAGCTCCTCAAGCTTAAAGGAAAACCAGGTGGCCAAAACGATGGCCCAACTGTCTAATCCTTTGCCTGCTAGAACTCAGCATCCCACACAGATGTTAGTTCTTGCCCTGGTTGCTCGACTTCCCACCCAGCTCCATCCTTATGGCCTGGATGCTCAATTCAAACTTGATCCAAACTTAATAAACAACAACTACAACAACAAAAACAAAAAACAAAAAAAGCACTGAATGATGGTCCAAAGTCTTGGGACCTTGCACCCGTGCGGGACGCACAATAAGCTCTTGGATCCTGGCTTCTGATCAGTTCAGTCCCTGCCAGCATCACCTATGGTGGTGACACTATTGAGAGTGAACCAGCAGATGCAAAATCTCCCTCTCCCTCTTCTTGTTTCTGCAAATCTATTTTTTTGCAATAAAAAATAAATCTTCAAAAAAAGTAAAAACTGAAAAATAAAAAAAAGTAAGGAGAGCCAATATCTGAACAATAGTACTTCAAAAAGAGAAACTGACTTTTAAATGGAGAGATTTCTCCAAATTGACATAAAGACAATCCTGAGTCTAGAGAAGTCGAAAAGACAAAGGAATTTTATGGCTAGACACATGATACTGAAATCAGAACATCAAATGCAAAGAATCTCAAAGGGCCGCCACAGTGCCACAGTATGTTACGCTATCACCTGTGACAGCAGCATCTCCTATGGATGCTGGTTGCTCTATTTCAGATTCAGCTGTCTGTGAATGCATCTAGGAAAGCAGTGGGAAGTGGCCCATGTTCTTGGGCCCATGCCACACACCTGGGAGAATGGATGAAACTCCTGGCTCCTGTCATCTTTGGCCTGGCTCAGCTTCACTGGTTGCAGCCAAAATTTGGGGACTGAGCCAGCAACTGAAAAATACCTCCCCTCCCTCTGTCTTCATCCACCCTCCTACTATGCCTTTCAAAGAAATTAATTAATTAATCCTGCTTTCCCCACACCTTTTAAAATTCTTCGTGGTCCTGTTTATGTAAATGCTGAAGAAGTCACAGACACATCCAGGGATAGATGTGCAGAGTGAGGAAAGTGGGAGAGACAAGTTTGTATTTTCATCTATGTCCATCAGGACAGTGAGTGCACCCCTTCCTGTTGCATGGCTTCTTGTGACCCAGAGAAGGAGAGTGGTTACATGCCAACGCCCTCAGCTCCAAGTGAAAGGCGACTGGCTGGGAGAAAGGATCAGCTACTCCAGCTCCAGTCCAAGTCCTTATTATTGACATGGGAAGCAGCTAATGGTTGCTCAAGAACTTGAGTTCCTGTCACATATGGGAGAGACACTGATGCAATTGCTGGCTCCTGGCTTCCTTCTGGCCCAGCCCTCAGTTACTGCAGCCACTTGAGGAATAAATCAGTCAGTAGATTGCTTTTCGCCTCTCACTCATTTACTTGAAAGCATCAAATAAATAAGCTTTCTTTTTTAAGTGGAAGAAGTTAATAACCTATGCTGGAAGAAATTAAGTACATCAATAATTATTCATCATTATGATAAACTGCTCAACCTGACCTACTGATTGAAAACTGTATGGGTAACATGGCCACATCCCAAACTAGAGGGTCTACGTTCAATCTCCAGCTCTGCTTCCTGCCTCCACAGCCCTACCAATACAGACCACAGGAGGCACTAGTAACAGCTCATGTATTTGGGCCATGCTACTCATGTGGGAGACTCTGAGTTCTCAGCTCCCAACCACCTTGCCCAGCCCTGGCTGTTGGAGGAATCTGAACAGTGAAACAGCAGATTGGCCATTTCTTTTGGTCTGTCACCCTGTTTCTCTCGCTCTTTCAGCCATTTGAATCAACTTTAAAAAAACAACAAGGGAAGAACTAAAAGTATTTGGGTATCAATACCATAGAAAACTTCTCCAAGGACATTCTTTCAAAATTTTATACTTAAAAACTTGCTCTATACCCCTTCTGTTTTATCTTAGACATATACATGATTTTGCTTTCTCAAAAAAATACAAATCTTACATTACTTGTTCAACTTAAAGACAGAACAAACATTTTTGAATACAGCATTGTTTACTTACATATCGAAAAATTCTCCACATAAAAATGCAAATGAGAACAAAAGTAATGGCTGAACGTATATTGCAACCCCACAGAAATCCACGGGGATGAGCTCTTTGTCCAGCATCCTCAGGTACTGTAGGAACAACCTTCAAGACAAAGAAAACTCAGTTCTTAAAAATGCAATTGAGGCAGTAAACAGAGATCCAAATCTATATAGCCAACTCCATTATTTTCCTTTCAGGAAACGGGCTGTAGAATCATAACAAACAGAAGGCACCACAGGAAATTCTTCTGGAAACTTCTACCTACTATCACTCAGTGCAAAAGACGCACGATAGAGAGAAAAGCAATAATTTCTCAAACTGGACTCAAATACGAGCATCCCCACACCTTCCAAATGATGGGACAGGAACAGAGAAGGCCACTGAAAGAAGCTGAGTAATGTAAGTTCAGCTTCTTTCCTTTTTTTAACACCAAATTGGGTTCTATATATATAAAGTATATTATATTCTCCGTGAAAAGATTTCCCTACTGGAAAGGGAAAAAAAAGTTATCTGAAGCTTTCAAATGAATTTTGAGGTGTGGGTCTTTTGTTTAATGATTAAGATTACATTCCACAGAATTGCCTTGCTCAATTCCCAGTCCCAGCTCCTGACTCCAGCTTGCTGCTCATGCAGAATCGAGAAAGCAGCAATGGCTCCAGTAACGGAGGTCCTGCCCCCACAAGGGAAAGCTGAGTTGTATGCGTGACTCCCAGCTTGAGCCCCAGACACAGCAGACAAGCAGGTGAGAGCACCGTCATTCTCTGACTCAATCTTCACAACTCTCAAACAAATATTTCAATTACAAAGTCTAAAAGTCACTGACAGAACTTTGGGTTTAGAGTTCTTGTTTAAAAAGAGTCATTTTGTTTACTTGGGAGGTAGAGTGAAAGAGTCAGAGACTTCTCTCCACTTCCCCAAATGGCAAAAACTGGCAGCTAGGTCTGGTCGAAGTCAGGTGCCTAGGACCAGATCTAGGTCTCCCACATGGGATGCAGGAGTCCAAGCACATGGCCAGTTTCTGTTGCTCTCCTAGGTGCATCAGAGGAAGTGGATCAGAAGTGGTGCAGCCAGTATTGCAGTGTGGGAGGGCAATGTCATGGGAGGTAACTTTATCAGCGATGTCACAATTCTGCCCATGTGTTTAGATTCTGAAGCCCTGCACTCCAACTCTATAGGTTTCTCCTATTATCTAGGAGGGAATGATCTATTTTCACACTCAGGAAATTGAAAGGGAAGCTCTATTTTTGGCCCTTCATGGTTGTGATGCCATAACTGTGACCTTGGAAATCACTTCTTCTCTCCCATTGGTCTTGAGCAAAATACAGCTCGACTTTCAACCTGGTTCTGTAGTTCAACTCTCTCTGGATCAAGCCCCAGATGCCACTTTATGAAAAATAAAGCACACAGGCAGGGAAAAGAAGATGACAAATGCATTTTAAAGAGCAATCTGAACTACAAGCTTAGTTCTTTCTGGGCTTCAATCCAAAATCTCTATAGCAAATTTTCCTTTGGTAGACGGTAGACCTTTCTGCCTAAGGGGGACAAAAAAAACTTACCAAGTATTCTCCCCTCCAAGATCTTTTTTATAACTCTAATCCTCGCAGCCAGGCTGCTCTCTATGTATTTATTTAATATAGACCAAGTAAATAAGCCTGATAATTTGAGAGGCAGAAAAAGAATTAGTCCTCTTGTTGGGATGCCTAGATTGCCAGAGCCAGAAAGCTGGCAGTTTTACTCCAGATTCCTTCTTTCTCTCCTCCTTCATATCTAATAATGAAGTAATACTCGTTTTAACTTTTAGTGCCTAACTATGTGCCTACTCACTATTTCCTCCTCTATTCCTACCACTCTGTTATCACTCACTTCAGTTCTATCTTGAGTTTTGCTTCTCTGACATCTAACCTACATCCTTACCTAGGCCCAGGAAGGCCCAAGTCTAACTCCCGGAAAGGCTTCAACCAGCTCCCCAACACCTACAGCACTTGGACTCTATGTCCCTAGCAAGCACGCCAACACATCAGTTCCTGAGCCCACTCTCCACTAACACAGCTGCTTTTCTCTTCATGCACCACTGTGCTTCATGCCTCCACTGCTTAAACCAGCTCCTTAGCCTAAAGACTTCCCTAATCAAAGAAAATACCATCTCTTCCAACCTTCAATTTCCCTAGCAGACTGTGTGTATGCTTCAGTAAGCATTTGATTCTTTATACTAGTGTTGTATACTCATTTTTGTCTTCTCTCCCCCTGCACAGCTTGATGCTGGTGGACAGACAACAAACACACACACACACACCTACAGTACAATAAATGAATAAACAGAATAATTGCAACTGCCTCAATGTTTAAATGGTCTTTAAAAAAAATAAGAGTGTGTAATAAAACATGGCAAGAGAAATACCACTTAACATGCCCACAACTACTACCATGAATACTGAAGCAGGAAAAATCTGTTACCTAATAATAAACTGAAGCTAACAAACAAACAAACAAACAAAAAACCTCTGGGAATTCATAATCGCTATGCTTTAACAATATCATCCCTGTTAACAAGACAAAGATAAAAGAGGGTAAACAATCTCACTTAAAAGCATCTCTCAGGGGCACTCTTTATTGGAAGATGATGAATTATAATCCCAAACTCTGAAGCTAGCTCAGGTGTCCTTTCAAGACAAGAGGTTTCATCACTACATGGATTTAGGGATTTCTGCCCTTAACTTTGTCAGAGTTGGAAGGACCATGTGTCACTGACCCCCGCTCAAACTTTAAAACAAAAAGGCTACTTCATTTGGAACTCAAGAACCATTCCCATACTTTGTGTAGACCAAGTTCCTGATACCCAGGTCCTGCTCTACCACAGGAGCAAACCACACAATACACCTGGCCACAGTGAGGGCTGGCCTCAGACCCTGAGATCACACTGGCTCAGATTACATAACCCTGAGGGCACCCAGACTCACTTCACGTAGCTCATCCTGGAACTACCCCACATGTAAATGTGGGGTGGCCCCGGGGGGGCTCCATTCACGGAGAAGAGGGTTAAATATCCACTACCACCATCCACAGCCTCCATGGGAAGAATACTGGCTTTGTTTACAATCCACTCCTGGCAACTGGAGCGTACCACTCCAGAGCCAGCTATGGGGGACCAGGGAGAGCCACAGAACATGGATCCCACAGGCCTGTGGTGCCACAACACACAACTGATAGGGCATCATGATGGCCCCTTTGGTACACTTTCTATCCCAGCATAATACAGGTCTGAACCCATCCCACCAGAGCCTGTGACATACCCTCTCGCCACCAGCTCACCCCTCCTCATAAATGGAATAGTCCAACTGCCACTGGGAGTCACCCTCCATCTTGGTGGAAGGCTCTCTGAAATGGGCAGGTGTTATACCTGGGGAGGCCCCACACACCCAGAAAATAAAAGTGTTTGGGCCTGGAGAACGGAACGGGGCCTCAGGCCCTGTGCTGTAGTTTGGGCTATACAGCCAGGAAGGTTGGGGCTGTGGCGCAGACACTCAGGACTTGGGAAGCTGTGGTGGTCACTGCCAAGCTCTTCCCAAGGTCCTCGTGGTGCAGCTCCATGAGGTGACTGCAGTGTGCCCCCTTGACCTGGCAGCTAGCCAGCCCAGGCCTGAGCCTCAGCAGCTGATCCACGGTAACGGAGGCAAATCATGAGGATAGCCCGTCAGTGTCCAAGTGCCATCAGGCAGCTAGCTGGTCTATCATGACACTCAAAGGGTGGGAGGAATCTGGGAGCTCCATTCCACATGTGCCCACCTGGGAAAGAGGCTGGCAGGGACCACCCACTAACAGGCATCCTCTTGCCTTCTGAGGATATGGCACCTGTGCACTTTCACTCGGAGCCCTGACCCAGTCCAGGGACCATGCCAAAGGACAGAGGCAGGAAGCCTCATTTCTGATGCAAAACCCTGGTCTCTCCAGTCCTGGGTTCTCACAGCACTCACCTGCCCATTGCCTGTCCCTCTGTACAGATCAGGACCCAGAAAACTCTACTGAAGAAGTGGCTGAGAGAATGTGGCATGCAATGCTTGCTTGCTGGACTCCCTGCAGAAACAAATGAGGTTGGTTAGGGACACTTTTGCCCACCGTGCCTCCTTATTCAATCCATTCCCTGAGACACTTCTTCATCCAAGGTGGACATCCCACTTGGCCCAGCAAGCAAGCAAGCGTGATCACCTGCTCTGGGGGTTGCTGGGCCAAGTGGGATGTCCATCCCAGAACTAAAAGGCCTCTGCCTTGTGAGCCATCCCTGCATCCAGAGGACGTGGACTCAGGAGATCATCCTTTACCCACACATCCCTGTAACGTGAGACCATCCCCGCATCCTCATGCTCCGATCGCACAAGGTTATCTATGGAACTGAAGGCCAATGTCATGTGAAGTCATCCTAGGCCACAGTTCTGTCACACAAGGTCATCATTGTACTCACAGACCCAGTTGTTAGAGGCCACCCTGCATCTACAGATCGCACACCCATCAAGTCAGCTCTGCATGCAAACGACCTGTCACATGAGGCTATCACTGCATCCAAAAGCCACTCTCATTGTGTGGCCCTCCCTGCACACACAGGTCACCATCATGTGAGGCAATGCCTGCACACAAGACAAATGTCACGTGAGGCCTTCCATGTATACAAAGGTGCTGTCACATAAGGTCATCTTGATCCAACAGCCCCTGTCACATGAGATCATCTCTGCACAATAAGGCCCCTGTTGCATAAACCCTTCTTTGCAACCAAAAGTTCATTTCATGCAGGACCATGCCTGCATCCAAAACCCCTTTGGGTCACTCAAGACTGTAACTGATCCGACAGACACTTGCTTTCTAGGCATTCCCAGAAAACACAGGGGCCAATTTTTGATGCCATGCTGGATCACAGGACCAAGTTGCAGGAAGCCATCAGGCACACACAGCCTCTGTCAGAGGAGGACACATCTACAACCAATGGCCAAGGTAGTGCAAGGCCATGCTGCACCTACAGGTCCTTGTTGCAAGAGGCCATCCTGGCACACATAAGCCCATCCTGACTACATGGACCCTGGACCTACAAGGTCATCCAACAACCCATTAAGACCTCTCATGCAAACACAGGCCACAGATATATAAAGATGTCACTTCACCCACAGGCCTTGGACGTGTAAGGCCATCTCCATAAGAGACGTCCCAGATATGTGTTGTAATCCCTATACCCACAGCTCACTGTTGCATGAGGCAGTCTAAGCACCCAAAGACCCTGCATACACACAGTCATCCCCACACCCACAGGCACCATTTGTTTGAGGCCATCCCTGCACCCACAAAAATGATGGGTGAGGTCATCTTTGACCACACAAGCCCTGCACCAACGAGGGTATCCCCACATGCATAGGCCCTGGACACATGAGGCCACCCCTGCTCCCTCAGACCCTTGTCATTGTGGCAGAACCTGTACCCACCCATGGCGTGAGAGGCTGTCCTGTACCCACAGGACCCAGGTGGATTAGGTTGTCCCTGAACACAGAGGCCCTGAACATAGGAGCTGTCAACACATGCATGGGCTAAGGTCTTACTAGCCCTACCCCACACCCACAAGATTTTAAATGGCAAGGCTGTCCCTGTACCCAAAAGTCCCTTACCCTACAGCCCACAGGCTCCCATCACACAAGGCTGTCCTGAACATACAGGCCATGCACACAGAGGCCGTACTTGCACCTATGAGCCCAACACATGAGGCCTTCCTTGCACCCAAAGGCCTCTGTGGCATGAGAGGCCATCCCACACCCATGGACACCTTTTGTACAGTGCTGCCTCCCCCCCCCCCCCCCGCCCCAGGCCTTTAGCATTTGAGGCCACCCTGAACCCAAAGGTTTCTGTTGCACAAGGCCATCTCTTCATCCACAGAACCCTGTCAATGCAAAGCCATGTCTGAACCCACAGGCACCAGATGGTGAGCTAATCCACACACACAGGCCAAAATCACACCCGGACTGCCCCGCACCCATAGGCCCTGGCATGGCAAGGCCAACCCACTTCCAAAGGAACCTGACACCAAACTCCACAGGCTCATGTGGTGGGATATCATCCCATACCCACAGGCCCGTGTCATACAATGCCATCCCTGCAAGCTCAGATCCCTCTTCGGCGAGACCACATCTATACTCACAGGACCCAGATGGGTGAGGGCCATTACTTCACCCAAAGGTCCTGTTGCATGAGGCCTTCTCTGCCCCCATAGACCCTTGTCTTAAAAGACCATTTCTGCAGCCACAGGCCAGGAAGCCTGAGGTTATCTTAGTGAAGATCTCTTCTGGTCAAGCCTGTTGGGAGTTCTCTGACCCTCCTAGATGTTGTTTCCCAATTCTTTCTCTAGATTAGGGAAATTTTCCTTTATTGTTTCCTTTATTATTTCAGCTTCTCTTTCTGCACCTTCTGGGACTCCCATAACTCTTATATTTGGTCTCTTAATAGTGTCTTTCTAAAATTCATCTGCAGTAACGAGAAGTTAAAAGAATTTGCCTCTTTCAAACCTGACCTACAAACGATACTTCAAGATGTTCTCTTGACAGAGAAGAGGCCTAGCACCAAACAAAACCAAAGGCAAACGGAAAGAATATACCAGTAAAATGACAACAGAAGACTAAACCAATGAACAGCCCATTCCTAAAATGACAGGACCAAAGTACCACCCATACATATTAATCTCCGAATGTAAACGGTTTAAGCTCAATCAAACATCATAGATGAGTAGACTGGATTAAAAAACAAAACCCATCTATTTATTGTCTGGAGGAGACACACTTCACCAACAAAGATCAGCAGAAACTATGTTGCATAGGTTTTGTTGTTTTCTGTTGGTTTCACCTCTTCAAAACACTTTTCATCTGATTAAATCATTCAATGACTCCGTAGAACATGCAGTGGCATCAATTTCTTCAAGAAGGTTTTTGATTTTCTTTTTCGTTTTTTAAAGATTTATTTTTATTATTCTTGGAAAGGCAGATATACAGAGAGGACAGACAAAGAGGAAGGTCTTCCGTCCAATGATTCACTCCCCAAGTGAGCGCAACGGCCGATGCTATGCCGATCCAAAGCCAGGAGACTCTTCTACCTCTCCCATGCGGGTGCATAGTCCCAAGGCTTTGGGCCATCCTCGACTGCTTTCCCGGGCCACAGGCAGGGAGCTGGAAGGGAAGCGGGGCCACTGGGATTAGAACCGGCGCCCATATGGGATCCCGGGCGTGCAAGGCGAGGACCTTAACCACTTGCGCCACCACGCCGGGCCGGGTTCTTGATTTTCATTTCTTCAGCTACAAGTTAGTCATTTAATAGCATATTATTTAACTTCATGGTGTTGTTAATATCCTATTTCTCCCTGATGTTGATTTTGTTTTGTGGCTCTTCAATTAAGGGGCTGTACAGTAGTTGCATAATGGAGACAGTCATATCCAGTGACATGTCATTTAACTTCCTGGCATTGTAAATTTCTATTTTTTCTATTGTTGACTTTGTATCATGACTTTTTATTTAAGGGGATGTACAGTAGCTATGAAATGGAGACTAACATCCAGATGTGAGGATGCAGTGTAGGATGCATTTCTGCCTCCAGTCAAAGATGGACTGACAATGAACCTGTATACTATATCTTGACAATAGGATTCTGGACTCTGCCATTGTCCATGCCTGCAATGATGGACATATGACTGTGTATGAAGAACTATATGTTAGTAATGATATAGAGGAACTAGGTGGGGGGAGGGAATTGGAGAGGGGATAAGGGAAATGCCAAGAGCCTATGGAACTGTATCATAAAATGAAAATAATAAAAAAAGTTAAAAAAAAAATGAAAAAAAATTGACCCCTAGAACATAAGGCTGTTGTCGCATAGCACTACCAACATTCTACCTCTGGCTTCATGCTGGCAGGCTCATTCATCTGCTCAACCCAGAAACTCACACTCTTGACCCCTGACATCTCCTTGCTCAGACCGACACTCGGGGGGGCCCTGTCAAACAGTGCCTGGTGAAGTATCCTTAACCACAAAAGACTACCTTCATCTTACTTCCATCCCAGACAGGCCAGGTCCAAATCTCCCGTAGGGTAATCTCCGATGGCAGCAGGATCCTGGAAGGCTATTTCTCACATCAGCTCCACTCGGAGTTCAAAATCTACACTACACATGGCCCAGCCAGCAACTCCATGCCAGCTGTCCACACAGCAAAGTCCTTCATTTATACAAGGAAAGGACCTCATTTTCTCCAATTAGTAAAGACCTAAACGTGCTCTGATGGGTAGGAGAGCCAGAAGAAAGGAGAGAGAGAGAGAGAGAGAGAGAGACAGGCCATGGCAGGTGCTTCAGAAAGCAACCCAATTCTGCCCAGCACCCACCAATGCTTAACTATCCTTTCTAGTCACTTGTACTTACTTAGTAGCTGCTCATCTAGGCTGAACCAGCAATGAATGAATTACACACCCCTGAGCTGAGGCCCACTAGGGATGCAGGGAGACTCAATTTGTTGACAATCTTCAACTTGGAGCAACTCTCCAGGACTTCCTAATTGGGGATCCGGAGCAGAAAGTCCCAGATCTGCATCACCTCCATCAGCAAGTGCTCAAAGTCCTTCTTTTTGACTTTTGACAGCTCTTCCCTCAGGTGCAGGGCTACAAAAGACAGGCACATCTTCTCAGCTTCTGATCACTGTCACTGCTCACCAGGCCTTTGGCAGACAGGCTTCCTAGTCAGCTTCCAGGGCCTGCCTCCTGCAGGCCTCTCAGATTCTCACTCATCTGCTCTAACAAGTTCATCAATTCATTCAATCAATAAGCTGATTGAATTAATTAACCAACCATTTTGGCTTGTTCACTTCATTGATTTAGTTAATCTGTTTAGTTGGTTTTTAAAAACGAATAAAATTCCAAACCCCACACATCTGACCCATGAAAGCACACACGCACACACACCAGGTGTGCATATGCACCAGGATAGCAGGGCACACAGCAAGCACCCTGTCAGTCAGGAGAAAAACGGGGACCCACCCTGCTGGCTACCTCCTCCTGCACCACAAACCCTGCACTGCCTTCTCTGTCACAATCCCAGCTAACTACAGATGGAGCAGAATGTTGGATCTTCTGCAAGGGGCTACAGTGCTCCCCACTGCCCTGCCCTGCCCCCATCACAGCTAATGAAAGTGACCACCCCGCAGCCCAAGTCAATCAGATTTTCTCAAAACCTGAGTCAGAATCCCCAAGGAAGTGATAGGCCTTCAGGGACCTCGGTTTCCACAGAGCACCTATAGCTGGCAGCCACCTGGCCCACACTTGCTCCAGATACCTTCAAGACCTTACAGCCACAACTCCCACAACTGAGTTCAGGGACCTCCCACCCCACACGGACTCTAAGGAAGGCCCAGGCCCTAACAGGGAGCAGATGAGGACAGGGATACCTCAGGACCACCTCACTTACCCAGCAGTCTTCCTCAGGGCCACCAGCCTCATCCATGGCCAACCACTGCTGCCACCATCACCACTGGGCCTTGGCTCAGTGTGCTTGCACAGCGCCCTCTGACTCCTGCAGGCTGGGAAAGGCAGGAACGCATCCACGCTGGGAGGAACTGAGAGCAACCAGGCTCAAACCTTCACAAGGCTGTGCAGCATTCTTAGCTTCAGGTGGAGTGGGAGAGGCAGGGCTTCCTCAGCAAGGTCAGGCTTTCCTGCATCTG
>NW_024466803.1:0-26545 GCF_017591425.1 Ochotona curzoniae
TGCTACTTCACTTCCCCAAGTGTCAGCAATGATTGGACTGCTCTGAGGCAAAAGGCAGGCGTCAGGAACTCTACCCAGTTCTCTCACGTAGGAGACAGGAACCCAGTTACCTAGGCCAGCACAACTGCCTGTCAAGGCTGCATGAGCAGGGAGCTGGAATCAGGATGCAGAGCCAGGGACTGAATACAGGCACTCTGAGAGAAGTGGGCATCATAACTGTATCTTCACTAGCAGACCTAGCGGCTGCTTCAGGTCCCATCTCTATACCAATAAAATGGAGATGAACTTTCAACACACAGATTTGAGGGGACATTCTGATCACTTAAGATGAGTGACTATTTTGGTGTGAGTGAAAATATTTGTGTGCTATTTGAAATCAACTAACATGTTTACAATTAAGTTGAAAATTGTGTTATGCATGGATTTTATTTCCAGTGATTTGGATGATAAATTTAGTTTTTCCTAAATATGGTCTGTATTTCTATAATCCTAGAATTGAAATGTGTTCATTGACTGGAATAAAAAATGGCAAGCTGTAATTTGCTTTGTGCTAGGGGGAACTTAGTGGATATTAACTAATATGGCACATTTGAAAAAACAATTATTGATTTATTAAAAGACAGAGATACAGAGAGAGAAATCAATAGGGAGAGAGAGAAAGAGAGTTTCTACCCACTGACTCACTATCCAAATGGCTACAGTATCCAGGGGTAAGCCAGCCAGAGCCAGGAGCTTCTTTCAGGTGCCCTATTTGGGAGGGAGACCGTGAAAGGACTTGGGCCATTTTCTGCTGCTTTACCAGGCGCATTAGCAGGGAGTGGATGAGAACTAGAGCACTGCGACTTGAACTGGCACCTATATGAAATGCTGGCACAATAGATGACAACTTTACCCACTGGCCCCTAATTTGCTACATTATCATTGGATGTAGATTCGAATACTTATTTGTTTATTTATATATCATAAATTTATTTATAAATAATAGCTTTATGTATCCATCATAAATGTATTTATTTGAAAGAGTTACAGGGATATACACATTAGAGAGATCTGCACCCACTGATTCATTCCCCAGATGACAATGGCCGGGCTGAAGCCAGAAGGCAGGAGCTTCAGGAGGGTCTCCCACATGGGTGGCAGAACCCAAGCACTTGGGTCATCTTTCACTGCTTTCCCAGGCCATTAGCAGTTGAGTAGCTCGGACACACACTGGTGCCCATATGGTATGCTGGCATCACAGATGGTAGGATTACTTGCTGCATCATAATGCCAGCCGCTGTTTAGATTTTAAAATAGTATTTACTGAGTCCTGAAACTTAAGGAAAAAACAGTGGATATGGCCATCATATTAGTTTTGTATCTCACCTGAAATCACATGCTAATTTCTTTAAAGACCTAATAAGGAATTGCGTGTCAAATCTTAATAATAATTGTTCAACTCCTAAAAATTCAGATTATGTTCTAGTCTTTGGATGAGACTTACAGTTTTCAGTGAAGTTACATGTTGTTTCTAAATTCATCTTAAATTCTCCTCTCTGTTGTACCAGGAACCATCGTACTTAAAATAAAATAGATTACTACGAGTGTGGGGTTTAGTTTGGGTAATTTAAACCTCTAGACAAAACAACTATGTATGTGTTTATTTTTCTAACTGAACTTTGATGTTGCTCTTCGTCAAACTTAATGCAGCAACCATACAACCTCATTTTATAGTTGTTATAAATAAATTGTATAATGTCAAACCCTATACAAAGACCAACAGAGGAACCTATTGGTTTTTTAATACTGGTTTCTTCAATTTGCTGAGGAAGGATTGCCTTGACAGTTTTAGGAAAAAGGAAGTCAGTACACTTAAATAAGGTTTTGGGCCTTAAGGTTATTCATAGACTGGCAAGGAGCTCTGTCTACATTTCCCACATAGCGGGTAGAGACTCAAGTCCTCGGGTTATCTTCCACTGTCTTCCTGTTTTTAGTAACAGGAAGCTGGAAAGGGGAGTAGCTAAAACTCAAACTGACACTCTGATATGAATGTCAGAAGAAGCAGTAGTTTAATTGACTGTACCACAGCATTGGCCCTCACTTTAATCCTAAGTCTATAATGTGCCATTGGCATGTGACTATTTATTTATTTTAAAATTTTTTTAAAAAGATTTGTTTATTTTTATTGCAAAGTCAGAAATGCAAAAATGGAGAGACAGAGAGGAAGATCTTCCATCTGTTAATTCACTGCCCAAGTGACCGCAACAGATGGAACTGGTCCGATCCAAAGCTAGGAGCAAGAACCTTCCTCTGGGTCTCCCACATAAGGGCAGGATCCCAAGGCTTTGGACCATCCTTGACTGGTTTCCCAGGCCACAAGCAGGGAGCTGGACGTGCAGTGGAGTGACTGGGATTAGAACCGGCGCCAATATGGGATCCCAGCATGCCCAAGGCAAAAACTCCAGCCGCTAGGCCATTGCACCAGACCCTATTTTTAACTTTTAATGATGTTCATGTAGTTTACAAAATGGGTACCCATGAAGACCACTGATTAAAGTGGGGAATGCCGAGACATGGGGGAAGATGAATGGGACAAATACTTTGAATTTTCCTTTTCTTACCTTTTCTCCTGTTTGGGGGAAGAGTTGGGCAGCAAAAGAAGAAGAGGAGACTGCTCCCAGATGCCAAACTACATTAGTACCCAGGCATGGGAGTGTCCACTTGATGTCATCTTTGAAACCCCAGTGTGGAGAATGTTCCAAGGGTATTGCATCAGTAGTTTTGGTAGTTCTGAGACACTGTTGATTTTGTTGCTGGCTTGTGCTTATTTATAAACCGTATAGAGAGATAATAAAAAGCCTTCATTTCTGGTAGGTAGAATGTTTCGTTACATTTTCTGAAACAATATTTTGGACATTGGGAATAAACTGTCCCCAAAATAATTGAATGCATATTTTTTTTGCATTTTTAATTTTATGCAGTGCTTTTCTTGCAGTCTCATTTTTCTTGTAGTCTCATTTGTTGCCATTAAAGAGATTTCTAGTTTTGAGCTTTTTAATTTTTATTTATTTGCGAGACAAAGATGGACTGACATACAGACAAAGCTCCCATGCTCTAGATCAACCCCTAACTGCCCGCACTAGGTGACCTGGGCCAGGCCGAAGCTGGGAAGCAGCAGCTCATGTTAGGTCTCTCTGCGTTTTGCCGTTTTGCCATTTGCATATCTTGCCGTCACTTGTTGCTTCCTCGGGTACACATCAGCAGGAAATCGGAACTGAAAGAGGCACCAGGACTTGAACCTAGGAATTCTAGTATGAAATGTGGGTTTGCCACTGACACTTTAGTGCCAGACCAAACACCCACTCTCTGGGTTCATGCTTACAGCGTGAATGAAACAGTTTTTACATAGGATGTAAGAGTTGCCAAGAAAAAAATCTTAGCATTATTCAAATAAAAATATTTTTTCGAATATATTTACCGAATATCCATTGAAATTTGTTCATGCTGTAAGACTCTCGATTTTTCCGAGGAGCTACAGATGGTTGCCGAACAATCTGTATAAAACTTTTATATCACTCCTAAAATGTGTGTGATATATTCCCTCGTTTCTTTTGGCTTCTGTTATCTTTCCTATTGTCCATTAAAAGAAAAATTCCTCCAGTTTTCATACACATTCAGTTCCACTTAATTGAGCACAATTTATTTTCCCCTTGCTTCTTTTACAACTCCCCAGTTGGCTGCCTATAAATCATGCTTGCTTTTCCTTTGATTCCTTATTATTTCTGCCTCAAAATAGAATTGATGCCCATCCTGAATTTCCACACAGTGTATCTGGCTCCCATTGTAGGTGTCCTCGTAATATACTGGTGAAGTAAGTGTTGTTATTCTCATTTTTCATATGTGCAAACTGATTTATAGGGAGATAAAGTAATCTATTGAAATTTGAATGCCTACAAGGTGGTGTGATTTAACTGTTTTTACATTTCAGTCCAGAGCAGCAGAGAATTGTAGTTCTGGCTGCGGCTGGCCATTCCTCAAAAGGCTGACCGTCTTACACACGCAGTTACATAAACTGTGAATTCTATCTGATTTTTCTACTTCACATCTTTTTTTTTTTCAACCCAGTTTTTTTTTTCAACCCAGTTTTTTTTTTACACTTTTTTTTTTAAAATATTTTTGACAATCTTTACATAGTTAGTTAGGGTAAAAAAGTACAAGGGCTATAGGAAAGTGGGTAAGACTATTATTTCCATATTGGTTCCTACATCTTTGTTTTTAAAGATTTATTTTTTATTTTTATTGGAGAGTCAGATACACAGAGAGGAGGAGAGACAGAGAAGATCTCCCGTCTGCTGATTTCCTCCTTAAGCAGCCACAATGGCCAGAGCTGTGCTGATCTAGAGCCAGGAGCCTCTTCCGGGTCTCCCACACGGGTGCAGTGTCCCAAGGACTTGGGCTGTCCTCCACTACTTTCCCAGACCACAAGCAGGGAGCTGGATGAGAAGTGGGAGCACCGGGGTTAGAACTAGTGTCCATATGGGATCACGAAGCATGTAAGGTGAAGACTCTAGCTACTAGGCCACCATGCCAGGCCCTCTATTTCATATCTTCTTTTCTTTCTTTTTTGCTTAAATCTTTTGAGTCTTTGCTTTTGGAATGTTGTATGTACTGAAAGTCTCAATAAAGGAAGATGACCATAGTGTAGCTCGTGTTCTTCACTGTTTTTTTCTCTACCTTCAGGAAGGTTTAACATAGTGTGCTGATAGGCGGTTCCAAAAAAGAAATATATAAGGATACCTCAAACAGTTCATTGAAAGAATGAATTAGAAAATAAGTGTTACTTTAAAGCAAACTTTTTTTTTAAAATTGATGCATATCGCTTTCTTGGTATGCATTTACCATGAACCTTGAAGGCCTCTTCTGCCCATTGTCTGAAAGGTCTTGTGGAACACTGGGTTCAGACATTTAGCTCAACAGTTTAGGTAATGCTAGGTTCAGCTGCGTCCCATATTGGAGTGCTTCAATTCAAGTCTCAGATGTCTTGATTCCAGCTTCCTGCTGATGTGCACTGGGGAGGCAGCAGTGTTTTACGGGCCCATGCCACCTGTCTGGGAGACCTGAATTGAGTTCTAGACTCTTGGCTTAGCCTTGGCCCAGCCAGGAGTTTTGTGGACATTTGGAGAATGAATCAACAGTGATGATTCTGGGTTTTTCTCTGTTTTTTTTATTCTTTGTCCCTTGCATGTAAAATGGAGATTTCTAAAAATAAAATAGGTTCATTCTGGTAGAATTTTATTTTATCTTTTAATTCCACATTCTACAAAGTTTAAACAATATTTATCTGATTTATTTTAAAAACAGAACTGCCATCCTCTGAATCACCCTCCGAATCCCTGCAGCATGGCTGGGGGAGGCGGGCGTGGAAGGGGACAAAACTGGGAGCAAGGACACCATCTGGTTCTCCTCCCGTGTGATAGCAGAGACCAACCACTTGAGCCATCACCTGCCTCCCGGAATGCATATTTAGTAGGAAGCTCAAATTGGGAGTGGATCTCAATCTCAGACACTTGTACATGGAATGAGGCTTTCTAACTAACATTTTTTTTTTTTTTTTTATCATTGGAAAGTCAGATATACAGAGAGGAGGAAAGACAGAGAAGAATATCTTCCGTCCTCTGATTCACTCCCCAAGTGGCTGCAATGGCCGGAGCTGAGCCAATCCAAAGCCAGAATCCAGGAGCTTCTTCCGAGTCTCCCACACAGGTGCAGGGTCCCAAGGCTTTGGGCCATCCTCTGCTGCATTCCCAAGCCAGAAGCACAAAGCTAGATGGGAAGTGTGACTGCTGGGATTAGAATCGATACCCATATGGGATCCCGGCATGTACTTTAGCCACTAGGCCACTGTGCCAGGCGATAATTAACATCTTAACTGATAGATGAAATGCTTCCCCCTTCATATGCTTTTTAAACACCTATTTGTGTGTGTATACACACATACTTGTGTTTATGATTGTTCATGTGTAAAATTTATGTGTTTTTTGTGTATTTTTATATAATTTTTATTTGTAAATATTTTTGTTCATATTATAACTTTTTACATTGGTATCTCACTTTTTAGGCAATACATGTTTCTATGGTATGTGGGAATTAGAAAGAAAAATCCTTAATTCATGATTTTGCTTTCCTTTTGTTCCTGTGGAATGTGATTTAATAGATTAAGAAACAATGATTTGAAAAAAGGTACCTTCTGTTTCATGTACACCCCAACCCCATGTACTTTTTAGAATGGTAACAGAATGATCAGGTAGAAAATGATTTTTTAAGTAGGAGTGGCTTTTCAACCTAGAGTCAGAAGACAGAATGGTTTGAGGCTCTGAGTTACTGAGTTCTCAGTCATGGCTCAGTCACTCTCAGTGTGATACGTTTTTGCCTCAGTTTTTATATTTATAAAGTAGAGTTAATAATAGTACTTCCTTTCATAGGCTTTTGTGAACCACAAATGAGATAAAGGATGTGAAGGACTTGGAGCATGTAACTGCTAGTGACCAGTTCTGTTCTTATGTAATTCTGGGAGTTTTTGACAGCCCTATTGTTGGTTTAGTAAGAGGAGAAGGGATCTGGGATATGTGAAATTAGGGCTTGAAAGAACACATGAAATGAGGTTCACACGAGTAAGGATGTGTATGAAAATGCTTTATAAACTGTAAGATACTCCATAAATAAAAAGTAATAGGAAATGAGACTATTTGTAGTCTACATATGCTGGAGATAATAATATTCCCTTCCAAATCTCCAAAGTTGAATTCTAGGGACAAAATTTAAGGCCACACCAAAAATATTCTTAAATTAACCACAGTCTCTTTTGTAGTGAACCGTTATTTTGAATCTATGTATATCCGAGTACTAATTAGCCTAATTCTGTCATAGAGAGAGGGGTTGCTAAACTATAGCCTTAATAGTTTTCAAGTACTTGGTAAAATATATTTACTGAGAAAGAGCTTACTGTGTACAAATAATTCTTATTTGAAAGAGGGCTTCAAAAGTTCATGAAAAGTACAATTAAAAGGTGAGTTTATTTTGATGTCAAAAATTAACATCCATGCAGTTTTTTCATAATTTGTAAGTTCTATAACCTTTATCTCTTGAGTTTATACTCTAGCTTGTTATTCATTCAAAGAATCTTTTCTTGAGTCTTTTCTGAATTTCTTGAAGAAATGAAACAAGTTTTCGTGTCTCTGTCCTCTGGCTTTCCTTTCCTGGAATCCATTTTTTAAAAGATTTATTTTTAAAAAGATCTATTTATCTATCTATCTTGAGTGGCAGATTTTCCGAGAGAAGAAGGGGCAGAGATAAATTGATTCTCAATCTGCTGGTTCATTCCCAAAATGGCCACAATGGCCAGAGCCAGGTGACCCAAAGCCAGGAGCTAAGATCTTCAGAGTCTGCCATGTGGATGCATGGGCCCAAGAACTTGAGCCATCCTCCACTGCTTTCACAAGCCATAAGTTAGGAAGTAGATTAGCCGAAACTTGAATTGGTGCCCATGTGAGTTGCTGGAACTGCAAGTGGAGGATTAGCTTGATAAGCTACTGTGGTTGGCTCTAAGATTTATATTTGAAAGTCAGAGTTACAGAGAGAGAGAAAGAAACCAACAGAGAGAAGGAGGGGCAGAGAAAGAGAGATCATCCATCTTCTGGTTCACTCTTTACTCCCCAAATGGCCACTATAGCCAGTGCTAGGTCAGGCCAAGCCAAGAGCTTCATTTAGTTCTCTCTGTGTGATTGCAGGAGCCAAAGTACTTGGGCCATCTTCCGCTGATTCCCCAGACATATTAGCAGGCAGCAGGATCAGAAGTGGAGCAGCTGGGACTAAAACTAGCTCTCCTGGAATGCTTGTGGTGTCACTGGCAGTGGCTCTGCGTGCTGTGCCACAGTGCTGGCCTCTCCTGAAAGCCTTGACCCTGTATTTGTGCTGTAACTCCCAGCACATGGCTCAGTCATCACACTTACCTTATTACATAATTATCTCCTACGCAGGATCAAAGGCTGCCTTTGCGCAGACTGTGACTCACTTATCTTTTTTATCGTCGATGCTTGTTGCATCAGAATTCCCTAAGCATATGTGGAATAAATTAAGAATATTTAAAACAGTTCTCAGCACACTTGGCAAAACTTTGTTAGCACTAACATTTGAAATAACAGAAAACTGTTCTTCTAAAAATTGTTCTGTAATATAGAAACTTTGGAAATTCTGACTCAATCTCCCTTGCTTTCTGCATTTTACCTTATGGTCTTTAAAGTATCTTAAAGTATCATTACTGAAATGACATGAGAATTGTTTAATTTTTAACTTCCCAAATACCAAATAGTTTAATCAATTTAGGTGCTTTGGCTTTTAGATTCTTTAAGATGTTCATTTCTTAAATGTAATAACAACAACAAAATATGTGTGTGGTTAGCCTTCTTTAAGAATACCTGATTGGTATAAAGAACTAACTCTAATATTTAGTTCCTTCATCTGTAACAGGTTGCAATAATTGCTTCATGAGACAGTTGTAAAAATTTGCTGTGATATTCCAAAGTACTCAGCACGTGGTGTGACCCATATTTATCAGTCATTAATAGCTATGACTCAAGCAGTTCTACAAGACTTTAAAAAATAGCCTATGTATGGAAAAGTTTTCCCTTTCCTTGGCAGTAGCTTGATACTCTTGTAACCAAATTTTGGGGTAGGCACTTGGTGCCGCAGATTAAGCTGACACTTGGGACACCTGCATCCTAGTTCAAGGTGCCTGTTGGAGTCTGATACAGCTGCCTGCTAATGCATCCGGGGATGCAGCAATGAGGGTTCAAGTCCTTAGATCTCTGCCACATGTGTGGGAGTCCCTGATGAAATTCCAGGTTCCTGATTTTAGCCTTGGTTTAGTGTTCTCATGGGCATTTGAAAAGTGACCTTATAGATGGTTCTCTCTCTCTTTCTCCCTGTGTGTTTCTCTCCATTACTCTTTCAAATAAATAGAAGTAAATAAACGTTTAAAAATAATACAGTGTTATTTTACGTCAGAGATGGGTTTGTCATGAAAACAGTAAATCTGTTGATTTGAAAAATAATTGTAAGTTGTAAAAAAATGGTTAAGATAATTTTGGCTTTTTAAAATTACAAATGTTTTATTTTTAATTGAGAAGCCGAGTTAGAGAAGGAGAGACTGAGAGAAGAGAGATCTTTCATGTGCAGATTCACTCTCCAGATGGTCACAATGGCCAGAGCTGCACTGAACTGAAATCAGGAGCTTTATCTGAGTTACCCATGTGGGTGCAGAATCCTAAGGACTTGAGTCATCCTCTACTGCTTCCCCAAGCCATAAGCAGGGGGCTGCATCAGAAGGGGAGCAGCTGGGACATAAGCCAGTGCCTATAGTGGATGCTAGTGATGCAGGTGGGGGCTTAGCCTGTTCTTCTACAACACTGCCCACCAGTTTGGGCTTTTTAGCATGTTATTCTATTATACATTTGAGTTACTTAATCTGTTTTTATAATTTATCTATAATTTGTTTTTATAATTTAATTTAACTCTTTGTGTGTGTGTGTGTGTGTGTGTGTGTGTTTGGAAACAGACCTAGACAATACAGTTGTGTTGCAGGTTTTGTTTGGTTTTGTTTTACCCTTTCTGCCAAAAGAGGGGTTTGGAAACTGAGAAGTAATGACATGCTACTGCTTGTCTGGTCTGAGTCCTCAACTTGAAATAAGTTTGGTACTTCCTAGGTTTCTTGCTTTACAATGTACATATTTGTACCTTTGGTGACTTCAGAAGTTGTAGCCAGGGAGTAACATTGAAGAGCTCTAGTTCTTTATCTCTTAATCTGTGGATACTGGTAAAGATGTCATCCATTTGCTTCTGAAAGAGAGAACCCTAGAAGGCTCCTGGCCCAGATGAACACAGTGCTCTATTGTTACCTTGCCATTGCAGTGTTAGCGCAAAAGCAGCTGCTCAGTCCCCGCATCCAAGAGTCCAGAGGAAACAGGGGGCCACAGCAGAAGCGTTCACGTCGCGGCCCCTGTCAGATTCTGATGAATCTGCGAATTCTGCTGCCTATCTTCTCAGCCAGCGACTCGAGTCAAACAACCATTGAAAGAGAACACAGCTGGGCAGACTCATAGGCATCTTTTATGGTCAGTGATGTCCTGGTGGTACTTCCGGGCAGATGCTGGAGCTGCTGGAACACAGCTTTATTAAGATGTGTGGTGGTCATAAATTGGGAGAGGCAGTTGTCTGAAGTACACAGTACATCACTGTATGATGGCCCTCTAGGGTGAAACTCATCAGAAGCAATGGGAAGTGTAAAAAGTACTGTTTGTAGGTAATATGGTTAATAACTCCTTATAGGTTCCTAGAGGGGCATTAAAGGTACCCCTAGAAATATAAGTGCCATGATACCACTTGACACTAGTTATTTGACTTCCAATATGGTTACTCCTTGATGTTTGCTGCTATCTGGCTAAGGTTTAGTTTCATGGGTCCTTTAGTAGCTTCTGAATAGAAGACCTCAAATCAAGCTCTGTTGCCTTCCTTGTATAAGAGCACGAAGAAGTTATTGAGAATTTTAAAATTTGGTTTGGTTTTCAGTAAAGATGTGTTATTTACTTAAAGATTTGTTTTTTTGAGAGAAATATATGGAGTGGGAGGGAGGAAGAGAGAGAGAATATGAATCTTCTATCTGCTAGTTCACTCCCCACATGGCCACATGGCCTCCACAGCTGTAGCTGGTTTGATGTGCAGCTGGGATCAAGGAGCTTCTTCCAGTTCTTCCACTAGGGTATGGGACCCATGGGCTGAGGCTCCTCTGCAGCTTTCCCAAGCCATCAACAGAGAGCCATCTGAGAAGTAAAGCATGTGGGATACGAACCAGTGCCCACAAGGGATGCCAGTGTTGTAGGGGGAGGATTAGCCTGCTATACCACCCTGTTGGACCCTGTGCTTGCCTTTGTTTTTAACATTTCTAATGTGTGTAGTTTTTTTGTTAGTTTAATTGAAAATCTTATAAGATGAAATCATCAGAACCATTTAAAGGTGAAACTAGGGCCTTCTGCTAGGTGTTGGGATTGCATAGCAAAGCTCTCCGCTTCTGGGGGACTTAAAGTTGATTGAAGGTGACAGGCATGGAAAGAAGCAATTACAATATACTGAGTAAGCACCAGTTACCTGGAATCAGAATATTGGGGTAAAAAAGGATTGTCTACCTACACTTAGAAGTGCTCAAAGTTGTGGGAGGATTTTGACATTTATGATCTGTAGAAAGAATAGAGGGAACTACATGTACTTTTGCCTAAAATTCTAAGACAAGTTTTGATAGCAAAGGTTAAGGTTCTGCATTTTTACTATATCTAATGAATCATTACCTAATAAGCTTATTTGGATAGTATTCTGTTGACAGGCCATGATTTCGTGCAACATCAGATAGTCTTTTTTTTTAAGATGTATTTATTTATTGGAAAGGCAGAATGACAGAGATAAAGGAGTCAAGGGAGGGAGAACATGAGCAAGTGAGCTCTTTCATCCTCCGGGTTCATTGCCAAAAGGCTGCAGTGGCTGAGGCCAGGCCAGCCAAAGCCAGCAACTCCATCTAAGACTTCCACATGGGTCATGGGGACCAAGCACTGGGACCAACCTCCACTGCTTTCCCAGACACATTAACAGCAAACTGGGTCAGAAGTGGAACCTCCAGGACTGGAATCAGTGCTCAAATGGTATGCTACCATCACAGACAGTGGCTTATCCCACAGGATCACAACACTGGCCCCTAGCTAATCACTTAAAAAAAAAAAAACAGCTCTCATGGGTCAAAACTGTGGCATGGTGGAAAAAAGCCACCAAATGAGGTGCCAGCATCCCATATGGGTGTGGTTTGAGTCCCAGCTACTCTACCCCTAGTGCAGTTCTCTGATAATGCACCTCAGAACGCAGCAGAAGATATCCCAAGTACCTGGACCTCTGCATTCATGTAGGGCACCCAGAAATTCCTTGCTTCTGGCTTCAGTCTGGCCCAACCCTGGCTATTGAAGCCATTTGGGGAGTGAACCAATGGCTGGAAGATATTCTGTCTCTCTCTCTCTCTCTTTAACTCTTTCAAATAAATAAACGAATCTCCTTTTTTCTTGAAGTCATTGTGCACAATAAAGAAAGCATCTTGTTAAATTTTTTGGTTCTTGACACTTCCTGCTTTATATTATATTCCCTGTTTTTCTTTTATCCTTCCTAGGTCTAACATTTCTGCTTTTTACCTAGAACACTACTAAACTTCGTAATCATTCCTTTTAAAAATGCATGTGGCCATTGGCATTTGGTGCGATGGTTAACATGCCTTTTGGGATGCCCAAATCCTGTGTTGTAATGCCTGGATTTGAGTCCCAGCTCTCCTTCTGATTTCACTCTCCTACTGATGGGCACCCTGGGAGGCAACAAGCAGTGGCTCAAGTATTTGGTTGTTTGCCACCCATGTGGGACAGCCGGAGTGAAGTGAGGGCATTTGAGGAGTGAGCCAGTGGGCAAATATCTCCCTCTCTCTCTATTTCTGTTACTTTCAAATAAGGCTTTAAGATGTGTGTAGACTTAGCTATGAACTGTTTATCATGATTTGCAATGGCAGCAGTAGGCATATTTTTGGTGCTGTTGGCCTCTAGTATTTATCTTGCTGATTCTGGCCTCTATATGTAAGGCCATTTCAGGTGGATAAGGTGATTCTCATTTTATTATTGTTAATTTTTTTTAAAAAAATTGTTTATTTTTATTGGAAAAATAAGATATATAGAGAAGAAGATCTTCCCTCCATTGATTCACTCCCCAAGTGGCCGCAATAACAGGAGCTGAGCCAATGCAAAGCCAGGAGCTAGGAGCTTCTTCCAGGTCTCCCATGTGGGTGCAGTGTCCTAAAGCTTTTGGTCATCCTCTACTGCTTTATGGCTCCTATATGGGATCCCAATGCATACAAGGCGAGGACTTCAGTCACTAAGTTATCACTGGGTTCTAAGGTGATTTTCGAAGCTGTATTTTTTTTTTTCATTTTATGACACAGTTTCATGGGCTCTGGGATTCCCCCAGCCCTTCCCCATTCCCTCCCCCCATGGTGGATTCCTCTACCTTGTTGCAGTATTACAGTTCAAATCCAGTCATGTTTCTTTCATTACGAGCATGTACCATGCATAGAAACCAGCATCTTATTGTTCAGATAAATTCAACAGTTTCTTGGGGAGACCATCTCTGGTCTGAAAGCAGAGCTGGCAGAATATCATCCCATCCAATGAAAAGCCACAACATAACATCAACAACAATTTACAACATTATGGAGTTAATTGGCATGGTATTGAGTGACCAATATGTTAGAAAATGCAAGTTCTTAACCACATCCTGTGACTACTTCATTGACATCTCAATTTTAGTTTATACACAACTGGCTGCTATACACCTTAAAATGGCTATAGGATACTATTCAGCTGTCTTGTGTCTATTTTCATTTTTGTATTTAGCAGTTTATAGTGTTGAAGCATAATTTTTACTGAACTTGGCTGACTTTAAGATAGTCCCAACTGGCTCGGATCTGTATTTCTCTGTGTCTGATATCCCGGGCCATTTTTCTGCCCTGTTTTATGGTCAAAAGCAATGAAAAAGCTAGAAAAGGAATATATGGTGTGGAACACAAAGGGTGAAAACGTGCCTCAGGTTGCATCACACCTGTTTAGTTTTTGAATACCCCTAGGAAACTGGTAACACTGGCCTCTTGCTTTTTCTTTTGTGTGTTTCGGTTGGTTGGCTGGCTTTTGGTAACCTCTCTAGTGAAAGGACACAGTTTCAACTTTGGTAGGCCTTTCAGTTAGATTTAAGGAGCGTTTATGTGACATTGAATGACAGGAGTGTGGAGGTTCACTCTTTCCAGGAAGCTGCAAATGCAATAGCCTCATTTGGAATGGTTGAATCACCATTGACTGAAGGACTTGATGCTTAAGAGGGAGAGAGAAAAATACACATTTGAAAATCTTTGTTCCCCTGTCCTTCAAATTGATGAGATGGGGTTTCATTTTCTTTGGGAGAAATTTTAATTTGGGGACAAATGTATATCAGGCTACTCACTTCTACAGTAATTCCAATTTGATAGAGGATTCTCAAGTTTTTGATAGATTCTGGCAAGTAACAGCAATAATTAGTTTAAAAGCACATATTCCTAGATTTCTCTATTACAATATGCAGCAGGTATTTTTAATTTTTATTTTGATAGGCAGAGAGACACACAGTGTGGAGGGGGGAAAGAAAAAGAAAGAAATAGTTCCCATCTGTTAACTCAGTCCTCAAATGACCGCAACAGCAAGGGTTGGGCCAGATTGGAGCCAGAAGCTCAGGCCAGGTCTCCCATGTATCTGCCATGGACCCCAAGTCCTTGAACCGTCATACGCTGCCTTTGCAGGGTGCACATTAGTAGGAAATCTGAATTAGGAGAGAGTTGGGAATTGAACCCAGGAATGCCAGTATGGGATATGGGCATCCTAACTTATGTTTCAGCTACTAGGCTAAGTTCCCACCCTCCATACATAGAAATTGTATTTACGTTTTTTGTCCATCGAATTGTTGCTTCCGTCTAGTATTCACTACTAACTGTCCTGCCATTTGTGGTACTCTTAAGTGGATTCTGAGCTTCAGTAACTTCATGTTGAACTTTTGGATATGGTACTTTCTTGATTTTTGATTTTTTACTCAAGGCTGGCAAATTCCATAGATCCTAGTGTTTAATTATTAGTGGCATCTTTCATGGAAAACAGGAATTAGGTAACTATTATAATAGCCATAGTAACCAGGCATGGAAGACACGTAGTTAAAAAGCCAAAACAGGGCCCGGCGCGGTGGCGCAAGTGGTTAAAGGTCCTCGCCTTGCACGCCCAGGATCCCATATGGGTGCCGGTTCTAATCCCGGCAGCCCTGCTTCCCTTCCAGCTCCCTGCCTGTGGCCTGGGAAAGCAGTCGAGGACGGCCCAAAGCTTTGGGAACCTGCACCCGCGTGGGAGACCTGGAAGAGGCTCCTGGCTTCGGATCGGCATAGTATCGGCCCGTTGTGCTCACTTGGGGAGTGAATCATCAGATGGAAGATCTTCCTCTCTGTCTCTCCTCTCTGTATATCCGCCTTTCCAATGAAAAAATAATAAAAATAAATCTTAAAAAAAAAAAAGCCAAAACAGAAATGTAGAGACTGGCAGATGAGAAGGAAATTTCAGAATGTACTATAATTTTGTAGAATGTTTCCTGGGATGATTATTTGATTCTTTCAGCATTGTTACTCTACATGTACTTTTGTAAGTAGGAAGTCCTTGAGTGAGGGTGCAAGAACATATATATTATTAGGGCCTACCTTAAAAGCACAGTGTTAAAAGCCTGGCGAGGTAGCCTAGTGGCTAAATCCTCACCTTGCATCTGCCAGGATCCCATATGGTGCCAGTTCATGTCCCAGCTGTTCCACTTCTCTTCCAGCTCCCTGCTTTTGGCCTGGGAAAGCAGTAGAGGATGGCCCAAAGCCTTGGGATCCTGTACCTGTATGGGAAACCTGGAAAAAGCTGTTGGCTCCTGGCTTTGGATAGGCTCAGCTCTGGCTGTTGTGGCCACTTGAGTAGTGAACCAGTGAATAGAAGATCTTTCTCTCTGTCTCCCTTCTTTCTGTAAATCTGCCTTACCAATGAAAATAAAAAAAATCTTAAAAAAAAAAAAGGTTCGATGGTCTACTGGCTAAAGTCCTTTGCCTGCACACAACAGGATCCCATAAGGGCACCTGTGCTAATCCTGGCAGCTCTGCTTCCCATCCAGCTCTCTGCCTTTGGCCTGGGAAAGCAGTTGAGGACAGCCCAAAGCCTTGAGACCCTGTACCCATGTGGGAGACCTGAAGAGTCTTCTGGTTCCTGGCTTTGAATGGGCTCAGGTTTGGCCATTGCGGCTGCTTAGGGAGTGATTCAGTGGGTGGAAGATCTCTGTCTCTCTCCTCCTCTCTGTATATATGACTTTCCACTAATAAATAAATAAGTCTCTAAAAAAAAAAAGGCAAAACAGTGTTGGGCTTGACACAATAACCTAGTGGCTAAATCCTCGCCTTGAATGTGTTCCATATCATGGTCAGTTCCTGTCTCAGATGCTCAACTTCCCACCTAGCTCCCTGCTTGTGGCCTGGGAAAGCAGTACAGGATGGACCAATGCCTGAACTCATGTGGGAGACCCGGAGGAAACTCCTGGCTCCTTGCTTTGGATCAGTTCATCTCTAACCACTGTAGCCACTTGTGGAGTGAGTCAGCAGTTGGAAAAAAAAAAAACACAGTGTTGCAGGATCAGCAACATTATTTAGTAATTCATACAGCTGTTTGTTATGGCCTATGAAACATGATCCAGTTTTGGACCCTGCACATCCGTGGAAGATCCAGAGGTAGATATTGACTGTTGGTTTTGAATCAGCTCAGCTTCAGCCACTGTAGCCATTTGGGAATGAACCCACAGATAGAATATCTCTGTCTTTCCCTGTCGTTTCTGTAACTTGGCCTTTCAAATGAAAACTAAAAAAAAAAAAATTTTTTTTTTTAAATCCCAGTGTTGATTAAATGAAGCACATTACAGAACAGTATGTTCACTTTTTTTGGGGGGGGGGGGTTTCTAACTTTGATTTATTTGCTTTAGGGAACAATAAATTAAAGACCTGAGTGGCTCTGTATTACGTGAATGCTTAGAAATTGACTTGTATAAATATACACAGTGGAAAACTAACTGCACAAACCAAGTAGCTAACAGTGGTGCTGGAGGACAAGACCCACAGTTTGTGCATCACCTTCCAGGAACAGTTCAGCCCCCAAACTCCCCTCCCCAGACATGAAATTTACTTTTACATTTAGGGAAAAATAACATAAAACTGCATTTTTCTGTGGATACATATAGATATAAATATAGTTATTGCTCTGGATTAGTTCTAGGATTCCCTCCTCCTAAGAAGACTAACATCCAGGATACCCAAATCCACTAACGCCTAGATCCTTTATATGATATGGCATAGTACTTGCATACAACACATGTAGTCCTCTTGTATACTTAATTTTTAAAGAAAAAAAAGAATTTTGTTGTTTGAAAGGCAGAGTTATAAAGAGAGAAGAGGCAGAAAGAATGCTTCCATCCTCTGGTTCAATTCCCAAATGGCCTCAACACCTGAGGCTGGGGCAGGAGCTGGTTCCAACGTAGAATATTCCGATATGGAATACCATTGTCACTAGTGGCAGCCTAACCTACTACACTAGAACACCACCACCCGTGCCCCCAGAAGTGCTTGCTTTTTGTTGTTTTGTTTTGTTTTTAATGTTATCCTGTGACTGTATCATTTCCTAGCCCTTTTGAACATCTCTTCTTCAGTTTTTGATTTTTGGTTTTTTTCTTTCCCATTCTTTCCTACCAAGTCCCTGTTAGTCATGGAGCATACTGTAACTGGTTGATTAGTGTAGAAGCACTGGAACATTACTGGTATAGGCTTGACAGACGTGTTGTGATTCCTGACTAGCTCTGTGCTTTGAGCAGCTCTGTAGCATTTCTAAGCCTGAGTGTTTTCTCTGAGATGCAGATAATGTCTATTCCGCAGGGCTGTGGTAAGGGTAGGTATCATGGTCGGAAAGCCTATAGCCCAGTGACTAGCAAGTAGGTAGCATGGTTACTTGCTGCCAGCCCCTGAAGCCTTCTACTTTGTATTTCTGTGAAAGGAGTCTGAGTATCAGCCAGGAAGGATGGAAAAGGGTCCTGGATTCCTCTTCCAGGAATAGAGCAGGTTAGTGGGACAGGGCTGATAGAAGTCAACTCAGAGCTGTGTGCATGTAGGGAGGTGGGGGTGGTAGATCAAACAGCTTTTTGAGGTTAATTAGTTGAACAAGGATAATTCAGCAAGGGCAGGAAAGTTGTGTTCGTGGCAGTGTGGGGTTGAAGAGACTTGCAGGCTTGTGGCAAGATTAGATTAAAGTGAAGCCTTTAGGCTAGCAGCTAACATCTTTGCCTTGTATGTGCTGGGATCTCATGTGAGCGCCTGTTCTAATCCCAGCAGCCCTGCTTCCCATCCAGCTCCCTGCTTGTGGCCTGGGAAAGCAGTTGAGGACGGCCTTTAGCCTTGGGACCCTGCTCCACCAGACCCAGAAGAGGCTCTGGGCTACTGGCTTCAGATTGACTCAGCTCCAGCTGTTGCAGCTGCTTGAGGAGTGAATCATTAGATGGAATATCTTCCTCTCTGTTTTTCTTTTTTCTTTTTTGCATATCTAACTTTCCAATACAAATGAATGAATCTTTAAAAACGAATGAATGGATGAATGAATAAATAAGGCAGCAAGGAAGCACTCTGAATATTTAACCTCATGGTCAAGACTGGACTATATTTAAGGTCTGATTTGGCCACTTACTGGTCCTATATGCTTACACCACTCACTTCATCCCTCTGAACTTAATTGCTTAACATATAAAATGGCATGAAAGCTATCTATTTTGTAGAGCCATGAGGTGATGCATACGGCATGTTAGAGAACAGCATCAGTCACATATTCAATCGTTGATAAATTTATTAATTTTAAGCCAGTCAGGAGTAACAGAATCGGACTTAGGCAGCCCAGGTTGAATTGTTTCTGGGGTCACGTGATGACATCTGTCATTGGTTATCTTCAAAGAATCAATCATGAGATGCATTATTTATAGGTGTTTTAATACCTCCTGAGGTGTTTATTAAAACCAAGCAAGCAAATAAAAAGGTATGTTCATTTTCCCCAATTCTGAGAAACAAACAGATGAAAGGAGACTTAGGCTAGTTGCCTCTTGTAACTTTTGTCATTGAACGCTAAGTTGTAGGCTAGTCTTAGGTCTAGTTAATGGCTGTTGGTTAATTATACTGCAAGTTTTTTTTTTTCTTTTCTATCTGTCTTCTCAGCTAATCAATTGTTTCAGCAACATTTTCCACTTGTAGAACAAAGAGGGAGACTGGTATGCAGCAAATATAAATTGATGAGGCATGGATAGAATTAATTTTAGTGAGAAAAGAAGTCTTACAGAGGACCAGAATCCACTCACTTTAGAAACCTGTAAAAATTTTGTTATGCCTTTCACATGTCATATGCTTTCATCTATCGAGCATTTGTGAACTGTTAGGTTAGGATCCATGAACATCAAGGTTTTAAGATCTATATTTCAGCACTTTGATGTGGTGTAGAGAAGTCTTTTTACGTTCTCCCTGATGTTACAGTTAGCTAACCATAGTACAGATGCCTTGTAAGTTGTGCCATGCAGTAATGAAACCACCATAAAAAAGGCTTATCCCATTCTATAGATGAAGATAATGAAAAATTAGAAAAGTGCTCAAAGTGATATGCTGGTAAGTGGGAGAGCCTGAATTTGAACATTATTTTTTTTAAAAAAGTATTTATTTACTCCCCAAAAAGCTACAACAGCTGGGGCAGGGCCAGGCCAAAACCAGGAGCTTCATCCACATCTGCCACATGGATGGCACAGGCCCAAACACCTGGGCCATCTTCTGCTTTCCTAGCTGAACCATTGTGGAACTGGATCAGAAGTAGAGCAATCAGAATTCAAAAACAGGTGTCCATATGGGATGCCAGGGTGGCAGGCAGTGGCTTAACTTGCCTCATCCCAGTGCTGGCCTCTGGATATCAGATTTTGATTTCAAAGAGCAAGGACACAAGCTGGTGCCCATATGGGATGCAAGTGGTGGCTGTACCTTGCTAGACCACAGCACTGACTGCATCAAAGTTTGTGTTTCTAAGAACTGCTGCACCAAATGTCTCTTTAGAACAAGATCAGTCAGAGAACTACAAGGCCTATCTTCTGTAATGTGGCCCTTTCTATATTGCCTGCCACTATCTTTGTTCCTGCCTTTACTGCCCAATTTAACTCAACAGAATCATAGGTGTAAAAACTTAACTTGATCATACGGTTAGTTAGTAGTTGCTCAGCCAATCATAAGAATTTCCTGGAACATTTGTTCTTTTATTTTTTTCTTATGTTTATTTACTTGAAAGAGTTAGAGCTTCCATCCGCTGGTTCACTCCCCCGCTGGCTGTAGCAGCCAGAGCTGAGCCAGCCAAAGTCAGCAGGAGCTTCATCCAGGCCTCCTACATGGGATATCAGGGGCTACATTCTAGTATTTTTCCTAGGACATTAACAGGGAGCTGGATGGGAAGTGGAGCAGCTAAGTCATGGACTGATGCCCATTGGAGGTGCTGATGTGTCAGGAGGCAGCTTTACACACAATGCTACACGACTAACCCTGGGATGTTTAGCTTTTGTTTTGTGTGTAGATGGTTTGATCTGTGACTCAGGAACATTTTAACCAGGTCTGCATGTGATTTTGACTAGTGTGAGAACTACTTATATTTAGATACACCCAACACCCTTCCAGTTTTTCTGATGTTTAGTCATCAATATGTTTTTGTGACAGGAACTCAGTACCGCCTAGTCAAAAAATTATATAATTAGTAGTTAGATGGACTAGTATACTTACATAGGAATTTCCATTTACTGTCCTGTATGGAGTGGATCAACTTCTTTGAACAGATTTTCACAAGAAGATTTATTTGTTTGAAAGGCAAAGCTATCGAGTGGGAAAGGAGCAGAGAGATCTCCATCCCCTGGTTTACTCCCCAAATGTCCCTAACACCCAGGCCCAGGCAAGGTGGAAGCCAGGAGCTTCTTTCAGGTCTTCCACATATCTGCAGGGGCCCAAGCACTTGAAATACTTGCTGCTTCATTTACTTAGCCATTAACAGGAAGCTGAATTAGAAGTAAGTGCAGCAGCTAAAGACTCAAAGTAGTACCCATGTGGGATGCTGGCATTACAAGTGTCAGGCTTAACCCACCATGCCGCAATACCAGCCCCAAGACAGATTTTTATACTTCTTGGGTATTGACATTAAAACCTGACTTGGGTTTTAAAGTGTCTTTCCCATTTGTAAAATGTGTTAGTTGTTACCTCACTTGAAAGACTATATCATGGACTAAATGAAAAAAAATAGATAAATTCTGCTTGCTGGAATGAGTCATTTCTTAATATTTCTCTTACCTTGTCAGTTTGTTCTCAAATAGTCCCATGTCATTAGTATGTTTTGTTACTTCTGGCTTTTTCTTTGGCACAAAGAATATGATACTTGTTATAAGAAGAGATAAGCCCGAATTTCTGGAAGTTAACCTTTACTCTGTAAGTAATTAGTTTCCACTGATAATATAAACCCAAAAACAAACCAAATGATCCATGAGAATACCTTAAAGGTGAAAGAAGAAACTGTTTGGATTATATAGAGACCAAAATAAAAAACCAAAGGGAAAACTCCACAAGTCTCTTTCTTGTCTAAGGGTAGAACATGTCAGTCATGAATGTTGTCCATAGGAGAGGATCAGTGGTCAAGTGCATGGCTGATAAACTGCTCAAGACCCAGAAAATTATCTCTCATTACTGTCATTTGATTGGCTTGGCTGTTGGCATAGTTCTGACTTGTTTTTTGTAAACAAAGCAGATTGGATTTGTGCTCAATCAGGCTATGGACTGCACTTCTCTAGGTTGTCACTCCCAAGAGTTTGTAGGTGATGGTCTCTTGTGAATTGAGTAAATGTGGTAGAATAATGTTTGTGGGCTTTTTTTTTCTCAATTTATATTAGCTGTCTGTTTTCTAACTGTTTTTGAATCTAACATCATGAAAATACTAATTAGGGTTAAATTTTTTACGTGAGTGCTTTTCCAAAGGTAATTTGAACACTTTAGATCCATTTTTGTTTTTGATAAGTGTGTATAATATGTGGAACCTACTGGTCATAACTATTAAAGTTAATATATTACATTAAATCACATGGAAATTTTGATTATTTTTTAATTTTTTTTTGAAAAATTATGTTTGTAGATTGGAGTCTTCATTTTTGTCTGGGGACACGAAAATTGCTCATTCGACAACGTAGGCTGGGAGTGGATGAGAGAGGACATAGTTAATACACTTGACTCTTTAACAAAAAAATTTATGTATTATTTGCAAAGCTGGGAAACAGAGGAGGGTTCATTTCCCTAATGCACAGGATGGCCAGGGCTAGGAGCTGGGACTCCATTACGGTTTTCAGAAACTCAGTGGCTTGAGCTGTCACTGTGTGCCCTCCCAGGGTCTGCATTAGCAGGAAGCTGGAGCCAGGCTCCAGAGGTGGACACCAAATTTGCTCCCACTAGTGCAGTTATGGGTGACTTAATGCACATCTTAACTGCTAGACCAAATGACTCCTTTGTTTGAATGTACATTTTTAAATTCTTTCGCTAGCAACTTGTTCTGACGTGGTGAGGCATATTCATTCTACATCATTGGGGGGAAAGATATGATTTAATTATTTAGAAAACTTATGTTCCTAAGTCAGTACTCTTAATGGAAAAAAAAGGACTCTGTTACTAGAAATGTCTGTCTGTAACTTTGGCTTTCTTTCGTGTTAGCCTGTCCACAGCATGAAGCAAATGATACAGTGTTAACCTTTTTAAAGTAATTTATGTTTTATCTCATTCTGTGTTTTTATTTTTAGGACCGGAGTAGGCCCTATGACACTTTTAACTTGCACTCCTTGGAGAACTCCTTAATGGATATGATAAGGACTGATCATGAGCCTCTGAAAGGTAAACACTACCCTCCCAGTGGCCCACCAATGAGTTTCGCTGATATAATGTGGAGGAATCATTTTGCAGGTTAGGAATATTCATATGTCCATTCCTTGCTTGGTGTTTTAAGCAAAAATCAGCTTCTTAATAATTGTGATTTTTTTGTTTATATGTATGTTTTGTTTGTTTGTTTTTATTTTGCTTCTGTAAAGCACTGTGGAATGTTTTTAAAGTTGATTTAAAAAAAATTGTGTTTGTCTACCTATAATCAAGATTGAGTTTTTATAGAAGCATGTGTTGGATAGTTGAAGCCAATGTTATAGCATGAGGCCAGAAGCAAAATTTTGTGGACTTTGTATATTTGAAATCCTTAGCTGAATATTAATTACTTAATGTTCAGGTATACTGCAAGGAAGTATGAGATTTAATAATCCAATCTCCAAAGACTACAGAAAACTTCATATAGAAGCCACTTTAAAATAGGAGGTATCGGGCCTGGCACAGTATCTTAGTGGCAGGGGTCCTTGCCTTGCTTGCGCCAGGATCCCGTATGGATTCCAATCCCAGTAGCCCCACTTCCCATCAGGTCCCTGGTTGTGGCCTGGGAAAGCAGTCAAGGACAGCCCAAAGCCTTGGGACTGTACAGCCAAGTGGGAGACCAGGAGGATGTTTCCTGGCTCCTGGCTTCAGATCGGCTCAGCATCAGCTGTTGCGGTCACTTGGAGAGTGAATCAGCGGACGAAAGATCTTCCTCTCTGTCTCTCCTCCTCTCTGTATATCTGTCTTTGCAATAAAAATAATAAATCTGTTTTAAAAAAGATTAAGTACATAGTACCTATTTCATTTTGGATGTGAGAACGATGTTAAATTTTTGCAAGACTGTTTTGTGTTTTTTGTATCTTCTAAGTCTGTCTCTTTCTTCTCTGCTCTAAATAGCTATAGAACTCTCCAAGCAATTCTAAAATATTTAGCTTCATTTCTTTATGCATATCTATTTTATCTTGGTTTATTCTTTTCTTCTGGGGAAAAAAATTGTCAAAGAATGTTAGAATCTATATAGTAGCTTGCAGAGTTTTGTGAATATTGCCTAAGCAGGAACTGTTGTACCCTGTTGAAAGTAGCACTGGTGCAGGTTAAGAGGGCTACCTCCTCATGGGAACATGTAAATGCCGTATTCCAGTTCTCACGGCATTTTTAAATTGGATTTCCAACCACCTTCATATTTATTATACTTGCAGATGTATAGGCTTCATCTGTAAAAGCCTGCTGCACTGTACTTACGTTATTTCCTGATAAGTTGGCAGGCAGCATTACTCAACCTTAATATGCTTGCAACTTCCCAATTTATCATATCATTGTCGTTGGTGTCTGGGGAATCGACTGCTTCCCCTTGGTCAGTGACATTGCTGTGTCATTGTCCTTCGGTGAGGGAGCTTGAGCCTCTTTCCTTTTCCATTCGGGAGACTTTTCAGTTTGGTTTTTGGCACTGTGTGTCTGATTGTTACTATAGCATAATTATGCTGCTTGTTTTTTTCAAAAAAAGGATTTTAAGTAATTTTTCAGTTTAGAAAGTGGAGAAAATTATAGGAATAAAAAGATAACTAAAAATATCATAATGATCTAGTCTCAATTTTTACATTTCCCATATGATAAACACTGTCTGTATTTGTCTTTTGTCTTTATAATTTATTGGCAGTTTTAACTTTGGATGCTCGGATTGTTTTCAGGATTTCCTCCCTATAGGAAGGGCTGCTGTGAATGAGTTCTTATACCTAGCTGTAACTTAAGGTAAACTCCTGATTTGGACTTTGGGCTGAAAGACATAGCATTTAAATAGATCAAGCTTTAAGAAAAAAAAGGATGGTGGAGGGCCCTACCATGCAGCTTCTGTGTGAGTCATTACAGAAATACTTCTATCCCATCCTGTTTTCCCTGATCTCTTCAATATCATATTTTTACAAGTTCTCGGGCCCCTGAACCCACACAAAAGACCTGAGAGAACCCAAGTTCTTGGCTCCTAGCTTCACACCAAATTAGCTTCAAAACTGTTACAACTGTTTGGGAAATGAACCAGCAGATGGAAAATTCTCTCTCTTTTTCTCTCTCTGTATCTCCTCTCTGAAACTGCCTTTCAAATAAAAATAAAGCGAATCTTAGAAAAAAAAAAGTTACACAGATAGGGAGACACATAGAGCTATCTTCCATCCTTTGACTCAGCCCTACAAGTGGCTGCAAAGATCAAGGCTTGGCCAGGCAGAAGCCAGGAACCAGGATATCCCACATGGCTAGCTGGGGACCAAACACTTAGGCCACATTTTGCTGCTTTTATCATGCCGTTTGTACGGAGCTGGATTAAAAATATAGCAGTCAGGACCCAAATTGGCACCTGGCTTCAGTAGTGGTACCTTTTCCAAGTATGCCACAGCGCTGACCTCTTTTTCTGCTGTTGCTTTGCTATTAGTTGAATGCCTGTAGCCCGGCCCAGTAATTAGGTGCATGCTCATATCCATACAATGGTTGACTTTCTTCCAACTAGACTGCAGCTAGATGTTGAAAGCTTTCTGAAGCAAGTTGTTAAAAAATTTTGTGTTTTCCATAAGTAAGTAGTGAGTATTGAAAGATAAATATCCTCTCATTTAAAAAAAAAAGGAAAAATCACCTGAGGAGTGGGTGTTTGGTGCAGTGGTAAGGATGCTGCTTGGAGCTTGTGCATCCCACATGGGAGTGCCTGGGTTTCAGTTCTCCTTCACCTCTGATTTCAGCTTCGTGTTAGCATGTGTTCTGGGAGACAGCAGATGATGGTTCCAGTGCTTGGGTCCCTGCCACCCATGTGGGAGACGAGGATTATGTACTAGTCTCCTGTTCTTGGCCTGAACGTGATTCTGGCCTTTGTGGATTTGGAGAGTACACCAACAGAGAAAGATCTTTCTCTTTGTGTGTCTTTAAATCCACTGAAAGACAAAAGCAAACTATTATACCTAAACTATGTTGACTTTCCAAAATTGTGTAGCTGAATAATATAAATGTAACAAAAATTGGATGTCCAGCTAATGAAGAACAAAGTGAACATGGTTAACATATATTTACAGTAATATTCTTAGAAGTGTATCCAGTAAAAAATATTTGAATCTAAAACAAATGTGTAAGATAACCATGTAGAATTTAAGGAAATTATGACACTTAGTTTTCCTAAAGCTCTGATGATTTTCAGTCATTTTTGAACTTATCCTAGAGTAGTATAAAAAATACTGAATTTTGAAGCATTCCCTAGGATCTTTCAAATAGCCTGGTGGTTAAATCCTCACCTTGTATGTGTGGGATCTCATATGGGTGCCTGTTTGTGTCCCGGCTGCTCCACTTCTTGTCCAGCTGTCTCTGCTTGTGGCCTGGGAGGGCAGTGGAGGATGGCCCAAAGCCTTTGGACTGTACACCCACATGAAAGACCTGGAAGAAGTTTCTGGCTCCTGGCTTTGGATCAGCTCAGCACCAGCCTTTGCAGCCACTCAGGAAGTAAGACATTGGATGGAAGATCTTTCTCTCTTTCTTCCTCACTGTAAATCTGACTTTCCAATAAATATAAATAAATCTTTAAAAATATTTGTCTTTCCCCCTTCCCCCAGATGCAGGAAGGAAGAGAATCCTGTAGCCCTTGATCCTTTGTACCCTGATCAACTATGTAAAGATCATCAAAATAAAATAGTAATAATAATTTAAAAAGAAAAAAAAATTTTAAAAAAGGATTCCCTACCTCCTGTCCCAAAATAAAAAATAAAATGAATGCACAGGGAAAGTTGAATTGAGCTTTCCCCAATGTGTGTCTTCAACAGCATGATCAGATCACTATTTTTTTTTCCAACATAATTGAATTTTGGGATGTGTTTTTCTTTGCTTTTTGAAAGCAAAAAG
>NW_024466804.1:0-20781 GCF_017591425.1 Ochotona curzoniae
AATTTCTATTGTGGAATACTATTCAGCCATAAAAAAGCAGCCTTATTATTTGCAATAAAATTGATGCACCCAGAGGGAACTATGTTCTTGAAATAAGGTAAGCACAGAAGAATGAAAATAACAAAATCCTCAAAAATGTTAACTCGGAAAGTCGGGAGGGAGGAAATGATCAAGTAGATTCATGAGTAATAGGTTGCATATACATAGGATAAAAAATTTCTGAGGTTCTAGCACGGTTAGATGAAAATAAATAGTGCTGAGTTACTACATATATAGATCATAAGCACAGAAGAAAATCTTCTAGAATGTTTTTGTGTGTCTGACTTTCTCAACTTGTAAATACACTTTCTCACTGTGAAAAACAATATAGGTAGTAGTAACATACGCTGGTGAGGATTTTGCTAAGAAGCAATCTTTACATACTATTGATGGAAATATCAATTGGTTTAGTTATTGTGGAAAAATTTGGAACTTAATTTAAAAACTAGAAAAGAAATTTAACATAGTCATGTAATCCTACTATTGAGCTTTTACTCAAAAGCCTTGAAATTGTTTTATCCAAGTACCAGGATCAGAGTCCACTCTACTAATGCATATAGAATTTTAACTCTTTTGTCAAATACTTGCCCTTATTAAAGTTTGTCACTGTTGACTTTAGGTAATTTTAATAATATGTGACTTTTTGTTTTTCTGTATGGTGTGTGTTTGTGTGTATGAGAGAGAGGGAGGGAGAAAGAGAGAGAGATGAACTAGGAATTTATTGAGTATTTTCATCCTGTAGATTTAAAATTATCCTCAAATTTTAGGATTTGGCAGCCATTGAAACTCCAAAAATAATATATTTTCATCTCACATTTGCTTCCTTCTTGGGTTTGTATTCCTTCTCGGGGTTATATTGCTCTCTTGATGTTCCCCAGGAAACAATGCTCCACATTGTTTTTTCCTTTTTTTAAAAAAATTTTTATTGGAAAGTCATATTTACAGAGAGGAGAGACAGAGAGGGAGATCTTGCATCCATTGATTCACCCCCCCCACCCAAGTGGCCAAAACTGCTGGAGCTGTGCCCATCCAAACCAGGCTTCAGGAGCCTTTTCGGGTCTCCCACATGGGTGCAGAGTCCCAAGGCTTTGGGCTGCCCTCAACTGCTTTCCCAGGCCACAGACAGGGAGCTGGATGGGAAGCAGGGCCACCAGGATTAGAACTGGCACCCATATGGGATCCTGTTGTGTGCAAGATGAGGACAGTAGCCACAAGCAACATTCTTAAAGCTTCTTTCTAAGATTGAATTATTTTCTTTGGAATGTAAGATATAGTCAGAGGAGGAAAGACAGAGTGGAAGAATTTTCAGCCATTGATTCACTCCTCAAGTGTTTGCAATGGCCTGAGCTGAGCTGATCAGAAGCCAGGTGCCAGTAGCCTCTTACAGGTCTCCCACGTGGTTGCAGGGTCCCAGGGCTTTGGGCCATGGTTGACTGCTTTTCCAGGCCACAAGCAGGGAGCTGGATGGGAAGTGGAGCCACTGGAATTAGAAGCGGCACCCATCTAGTATCCAGGTGCTTTCAAGGCAAGGAGTTTTGCTCTTTCTAGGCTACTTGGACAGCCAACAGCCCGACAGCCCATGTTTCTAAGTTTCTAAGTTTCTGTTTCATTACATGTCTACTTTCTATGAAACAGTTGTGCATACTGGTTTAGCTATTACTGTGTCCAGTTCTGCCTATTATCTCTCACATTCATGGAGCTGAATGCACTCACCAATCATTCTTCTGCATGTGGGGAACAGTGTCTTGCTTCCTGGGATTTTCAGGCCTTTGTATTGACTGTCGGGCAGTGGGATTTAGCACACTGTGACTATCCCGGCTTCATGGTGAAGAATGCGGGCTTTGCTCATCAGCAGCTCAGCTCATCCTGGATCGTCTCAATGCTTTCAATCTTGTTTCTCATGTTTTGTTTTTCTGTTGTTTTGCATTCAATTTTGTAGCAGTTTTTTTTGTTTTGTTTTTATTTTTGCTTTACATCAAGTTCAGTGTTTGAAATCTAAGAAAATATGTTTTCTCTTCTAATTTGGATGTGTGTATAAACATCACTTGTCTAAATCCAGCCTCATCAATGCTGCAGTATTTTGGCCTCTTTCTGCTCTGAAATCATCACGTTTGTCCCTCTATAGGGGTGCTGAAGGCATCCAAAGTAGGTAGAGTTTGCAGACATTAGAAAAACAGAAAAGTGGAGAGTTTGGTGAGAAAGTCTGTGGAACAAAAGGATTTGAGTTCCTCTCCCAGTGGCGTTAGTTAGGAACCCCAACTCATCTTGGGAAATTCACACTGTTACATGTTAGGATCTCACAACTCCTTTATAAGTCAAAGCAATTTCCACACATAGCTGCCTGCCCAAGCAAAATAAATAAATAAATAAATAAATAAACACCAAACTCCAAGTTCACATGCATCTGGATTCCTGAAGGACAACCCCTGAAGCAAGAGTTGGCAGCCAACCAGGCAATTTTCTGAGCAAGGCTGGCATTGGACAGATGAGTTCTAACCTGCACTAATGTATCCAGAGACCCTAAATCAGACACACTAATGAGTAGGTGTACAGGCCCAAGTCCACTGAAGGCACAGTAAGTAAACTGTAATGGGGCGACACCACTGATGGCACCCACTGCTCAGGTTGACAGTGCACAGGGCCCAGAAACATCGCCCCTCCTGCCTCCTGTTGGTTACTTCATTGTAACTTTGGGCTCTGGTAACTCCCTGCTGGCCTGAAACTTTGTTTATCCTGCATTGCTCTCAGTCTGACCTGAGGAGGAAAGCTTAAAAAGCCTAAATTTAGTGGCTTGGTGAAGTGGCAGCAGGAGATACTGTCACCAAGCTTGGGAAATCAAGACTCTTCTAACATCCTACACTTGGGTCAGTGTTATTGTTCTTGCACTCCGCAACACAAACCCCTTCCTTAGGGTACTGTGCACCCCAGATGGAATGCTGCCATTCCTAAGTTGCCATCAGCTCTGCTTCTGCAAACAGCCAGTACAGAAGCAGCAAGCCCTCTCTCAGGAAAAGAGCTGGAACACAGATTTGTCCTCTAAATCTTTACATAGTCTTAATCTGGGAGTGAGTCCTGGAATGGACAATGGGATAACTGAATCCATTCACCAGTGCTCTGGTCACAGAACAGCCTTTGGTCATCAAGGTCAGGTGATCGCTAGGAACACCTGGGAGATGAAGGCAGTTCTGAGAGCAGAAATGCTAAGTGCCAGAGAAGATGATTAAAAATGGGGTTCCTGCAGGGAAGGGAGGGGTTGCTGACAGATTAGCAGGCACCTTTCAGAAGAGTCTTCCAGTTCATTAACCAAGAAGAAGAATATCCTCTGGTCTGGTTAATATACATTTAGACAAACCTATAACCTCATAGATCTAAAAATAGTTATATGGGCCACAGGCTAAAAATTGAACAACCCAAAATATGCTTCAAGATGGGCTATTTGCTAAAGCAAGCCCATGGTCATTTCTTCTTGCAGGAACCTTTCAGACACCTGCCACAATACTTCTGGGCCCAGCGTGATAGCATAGAGGTTAAAGTTCTCGCCTTTCACGCACCAGGATCCCATATTGGCACTGCTTCCAATCCTGGTGGCTCCGCTTCCCATTCAGCTCCCTGCTTGTTGCCTGGAAAAGCAGTTGAGGACAGCCCGAAGATGGGACCCTGCACCCATGTGGGAGATCTGGAGGAAGTTCCTGGCTCCTGACTTTGGATCTGCGCAGCACTGGCTGTTCACGTATATCTGACTTTGTAATGAAAATAAATAGAGAAAACAGGGTCCTCAGGGACATCTCGGACATCCTCACCTCTCCCCCAGGCCTCCAGGGGGCACAACCTCCACTGCAGCCTGACCTAGGTCACTTCCAAGGCTTAAGTCATGGAGTGGACAGTTTATGGTCTCCCAGGCTGGCAGGTAGGAGGCCAAAGTGGTGGGGCCATTGTCCAGTCTGAAGACCCGGCAGACTCGGCCTGAGGGACAGGGAGGCCAGGGGGCAGGCTGAGCAAGCGCCATGGGCTACCATCGGGTTGGTGGGCGGTAGATGATTGGGGTCCAGGCTGGGCTCTGGGCTCACTGGCGCCCCGCATGCACCGTGTCCAGAGGCTCCTGGCCCACTGCCCAGGTCGTGTCCATGAAGGGCCTGAACTCCTGTGCCATGTCCATGTCTGGCCCACCTCCTCGATTGTGTCCACCTCTGTCTCCTGCGTTCAGATCGTGTCCACTCAGGGACCACATTCCTGGGTCATGCTAATGCTTGTCCCCAGCTCCTGGGTTCGTGTCCATGCAGGGACTTCGGTCACTGTCATGTCCAGTCCAGGCAGGGTCTTTTTTTTTTTTTTAACAGCTAGTGATTTTATTTTTTTATTTTTTATTTTCTTAATTTTTGACAATTTTTACATGATTAGTTAGGGCACAAAGATTCAAAGGCTACAGGGATGTTTATAAGATTCTTATTTCCACATTTATTTTTCCTGTATCAGGGGTAAAGGGGGAGAAAAAGGGAGAAGCCCCACCCAGTCTCCCACCCATCCCAGGTCCCTGATGTGGGGCATGCTCCAAGGGTCTTGCTCCAGTTGTTTCCATAGTTCAACAGTTATGAATTGCTGCCAGTCTTGCCATTTCAAGCAAGATGAGGTCACTATAATCCACTGGTTGACATAGTCCACCTTAGAGTCTCTGTTTGCCCAGATTTTCACTGCCAACACATGGCTGGGGTGGTTAAATGATTTGTTCTGTCCTCCATCCCATGTTGTGGTACCAGAAGTCCTCTTCCAGGTTCTGAAAGACTGCCATATCTTCATGTGCACCTGGTTGTGCTTTCTATTGCTCCCTCTGAGCCTCTGAGGAGTCTCAGCTGTGGCACTTGCACTCCATGGCAGAACATGGAACCTTTGCTTCATGGTTAGAGTTCTGAGTCTGGCAGTTCAATTCGGGAGATCAAAAAAAAAAAAAAAAAAAAAAAAAAAAACCACTTTGATGCCCAGTCCATGTTCTTCTGTGTGCCTGCCAATACAGGGACAATCTGAGTCTGTTGCCCCAGTCAGCTTATGGACATGCTGGTAGTTTTAAGTGTCGGTTCTATTTCCAGCCCTGTCTTCCACTGGAACCAATGGGTGTTGCAGTCCAGTCTGATTTTCAGCAGCATACACTCAGCCCTCACACAAAGCAGTGGGAGCTGCAGCCAAGTTGGAGTGACCCACAATAAGCCCCTCAGCCAAGGGATGGCCAGGAGAAGGTGGCTGCTCCCCCAGGTGCTCAGCCTAAGCCTAACACCAAAGGTCTACCTGTAAGCCTAAACCTGAAACTAATCTTAAGTCCTGCTGTAAACCTAAGCCAAACCTGAAGCATAAGGCCTACCCATAAACATAAGCGTGACAAAAGGCCTAAAGCTTACCCATAAGCCTAAGCCTAGGCCTAAAGCCTACATATACATCTAAGACTAAGATCTAAGGCCTACCTCTAAGCTTAAGTCTAAGGCTAAGGCCTAAGGCCTACAAGTAAGCCTAAGCCTGCCCTAAGCCTAAGCCTGAGGATTAAGGCCAAAGGCCTATGAGTAAGCCCAAAACAAAGGCTAAGCCTAAATCCCAAGGCCTACCCCTAAACCTAAGCCTAAGGTTTAAGGACAAAGGCCCATGAATAAGCCTAAGGTCTAAGGCCTACTCTTAATTCTAAGACTAAGGATAAAGCCTAATTCCTCCCCCAAAGCCTAAGGCCTACCTGCAAGGCTAATCCTACACCTAAACCTAAGCCAAAGGCCTAAGGTCTAAAGCCTACTTATGATTCAAAGCCTAACCCTTAAGGCCTAGCCATAAGTGTAAACTTAAGCCAAAGGCCTAAGGCCTAAACTTAAGCCTAAACCCAAGACTGTGGATTAAAATCTACACATAAACTTAAGCCTAAGACCTAAGGCTTATACATCAAACAAAGACTTAGCCTAAGGCATAATGCCTACCCATAACCCTAAAGCCTGAGAGTAAGCCTATGGTCTAAGGCCCACCTGTAAGTATAAGCCTAAAGCCTAAGGCCTACCCGTAAGTCTAAGCCTATGGAACTGATGGTAAAGATTACAAAGTGAGGGTCCAGCGCAGTGGTCTAGCAGCTAAAGTGCTGGCCTTGCATGTGCTTTTAAGATTTATTTTATTTTTATTACAAAGTCAGATATACAGAGAGGAGGAGAGACAGTGAAGAAGATCTTCTGTCTGATGATTCACTCCCCAAGTGACCACAACTGCCAGTATTGCGCTGATCCAAAGCCAGGAGCCAGGAACTTCTTCCAGGTCTTCCACATGGGTGCAGCATCCCCAGGCTTTGGGCCATCCTCAACTGCTTTCCCAGGCCACAGGCAGGGAGCTGGATGGGAAGCAGAGCTGCTGGGATTAGAAATGGTGCCCATACGGGATGCTGGAGCGTTCAAGGCGAGGACTTTAGCCTCTAGACCATGGTGCCTGGCCCATGGCAGACTCTTAATAAGCTCTTGGCTTTGGATTGGTACAGCTACAGCCATTGAGGTTACTTGGGCAATGAATCATTGGATGGAAACTCTTCCTCTCTGTCTTTCCTCCTCTCTGTTATGCTGAATTTGCAATCTTCAAAAAAAAAAAAAACCTACAACTTGAAGATGGTAAGAACAGTATGGTGTTGAGTGGCATTCCGCACACTCTGGCAGAGGTGATGGGGGCTCTGCTGCTGCAGTAGTGGCAGCAGCATGGAGGAGGGAAGGAGCATGCAGGGTGCTAAGGCTGGGAGCTCTCCCAGGGCCCGCCCAGCAGCAGTGGCAGAAGCAGGGGCACCTGAGTGCAGGCTGGGCAGCCAGAGAGAGCTGCAAGGTCGGGGTTAGCCCCAGTGTGTTACACACCAGGAGAGGCCACGATGGCAAGGCCAAGCTAAAGGATCAGTGGCAGCTGCACTAGGCCTCAAGCTGGCCATGCTCAGCCTGCTGCTGTGCATGAGCCTGTGGGAACACATGCTGTTCACGCTGCTGCTCATGAAGCGCAGGCTGCACCGCACCCCATACTGCCTGCTGCTGGACCTGTGACTGGCAGACAGGCTGGGTGTGCTTACCTGCCTCTTGGCAGTTGTGCTTCCTGCACGCAGGGCTGTGGCCGCCAAGGGGGTGCTGCTGGGCACACTGGCACCAGGCTGCTTGCCTTATTCCTGGGATTCTTCTACTTCCATACCGCCTTCCTACTGCTTGGCATGGGTGTCACCCACTACCTGGGCATGACACACCACCACTTCTAAGCTAAGCGCCTAGCCGGCTGGCCATATACCACCATGCTGGTGTGCCTACTGCACACTGGCCCTGGCCTTCCTACCTTTACTGGACCAGGCAGCAACTAGGTCAATGTGCTGTGTGCCTTGGAACAGCAGCCTGATGGCATCCCTGGCTTGGCTTCCTACACCACCTGCACTCATGGGCATCCTGGTGGCGGGGTCTGGCTGTGGCATGCACTGCCTGCTTGTGCTGGAGGAGTTCAAGACTGAGAAGTGGCCCTGCAGGATGTTCTAAGCCATCACGCTGCTCTTCATGCTTCTCTGGGGCCCCTACTTTGTGGCCAGCTACCTGCGGGTCCTGGTGAAGCCCTGCACCCCAGGCCTACCTGATGGCCTCGTGGGGCTCACCTTCTTCAGGCCAGCATTAACCCTGTCTTGTGCTTCCTGTTCAACAGGGAGCTCAGGGACTACTGCTGCACCCAGTTCCCCTGCTGTCAGAGTCCCCAGGTGGCACAGGCCATCCTCCTTTGGGACTTGAATGGCACTGGGCTGTGAGGGCCCCATGAAACCTGAGCACTGGCACATTTGCAGCTCTGCCAACCTCTTTGGCCTGGGCAATGCTTCTGTCTGTATTTTCGGGTTTTGAAGTTGCATTCAAGATGAACAAACACCTGGATTGTAGAGACATGTGGTCTTTTTGGGGTTGGGTGGGTTAAGAATGGCAGAGACGGGTTGGGTGTTAAAAGGGAAGGTTCCATGTGCTAGGCTCGCCCCAGCTCCAGCCTCTTCCTGGGAAGAATACTTTCTGGCTTTCTTGGTGGCAGTAGGTTCCACCTTCTTGTCCTGGTTCTTGCCATCTTCTATTCCATGTGTGGTTACTTTTCTCCCTTCTTTTAAGTGCAGGCTATGGGATGGGAAGCTGTCTGGTGAAGAGTGGAGAAAAAGGACTGGCTGCTCATGTCCCATTTCTTGGGAATCTTCTTGGGAATGAAACAGGTGGTGGTGGTAAAGGGGGAGTGGGTAGGTTTCTGACCTGCCTTTAGTGGGTGTGGCCTGCACATCATGGTGGCCCAGCCCTTTCTAGTTCTGGCCAAATGCTGGACACCTGGGTTTGATGTTGCTGTGTCTTTGGATGATCAGACAAGGCAGTTCGTGCGAAAAGCCGACATTTTTTTTCCCCCACAGGGAGTAAGTGACAAGGACCATTTATTTGGTTCTTTCCTTTCTCCTGCTGAAAACCCACTGGGCAACTGCTCTCTCTGTATTATATCCATCTCAAATGGCACCATTTCTGTCCCATTGTGGTTTCTTTTTTTTTTCAGCATTATAAACTGTTCTTTAGTTTTAGAAAATGGGGTTAAAGCACAGTTTTAAGTTTAAAATAGTAAAAAGGAGAGTCCTTTAAGCATTATTATTTAACACATCAAACCTCCTAGGTACATACATGTACAAAAGAAATAGCTAATATTTCCTGACACTTCAAACCATGATAGGAACAGTTAACCTTAATGGAAGACTTTCCCAGAATAATTTCAAATTTTTTGCACAAAAATGTACTGCCATTTGTATGATATGCAAAGATGAGGCCATTGCATCACACAATATTTCAATTTAATATAGCTTAACATAAACAAACCCAAGACACACCACAAGAAATGAGACAAAATTGCTTATAATTTTTGGCTTTTGCAGGACTTGTTATGTTTAATAGCACTTTTAGAGTCTTCTGATCATGGACACTTTTGCAAAGTATAGCTCTTGCACTGAACTTACAATTGACTTGGTCAGCACCTTGATTGAAATGAAATTAAAGAACGGTTGTGTGTGAGAGGGCGATGATCCGAAGACAAAACAGGGCCAAGGACTTTCTTTTTTCAAGACTTTCAGACAGAAAAACAAGACCAAAAAAAGGGGGGGGGGGCATGAACAAACATGTTCACATTAAAAGATGTCAGATTTGCAGTTTCATTTGAAACCAACAACAATCATGAAACGTCATGAAAAAATATAAGGTAAAATCTCCTAGAGGGATTACTAAATGAATTTAAAATGATCACACTGATCAGTAAACCCCAGAGGAAGGAGTCCATATGGGCCAACGACATTAGGGCGCTTATGGAGTTGCATGTAGCCTAGGATTTTTCGTTCAACTAGGGTAAGGAATGCTATGGCTAAAAGTACTGGGAGGATTAGGAGGATGATGTTGGCTAGGAACATGGTGTTAAGAAGAGGAGTTGAACCTCTGAGTATAAAGTTTTAAGTTTTATGCATTTACCGGGCTCTGCCATCTTAACAAACCCTGGTCTTGGGCAGGGTGAAGTTAGTTTACTAGATTAAGATGATTTCATCTATTGGACTTAGAGCGCTGGGGTGCAGTGGGCTCTACTTCTCTTGTCCTTTCGTACTGGGAGAAGTGAATAAATAGAAACCGACCTGGATTACTCCGGTCTGAACTCAGATCACGTAGGACTTTAATCGTTGAACAAACGAACCATTAATAGCGGTTGCACCATTTGGATGTCCTGATCCAACATCGAGGTCGTAAACCCTATTGTCGATATGGACTCTAGAATAGGATTGCGCTGTTATCCCTAGGGTAACTTGTTCCATTGATCAATGAATTGAGTCAATTAATGGTCTAGTTGCTTAGACAGGTTAGTCATAGCTGGATCCATTTGGAGGTTGAGTTATACTCCAGGGTCACCCCAACCAAAATCTCTAACTTAGGGGCATAATTTGTTGGGTTCAAGTAGGGGGGAATTTGTGTAAGTTAGTTAATTAAAGCTCCATAGGGTATCCTTGTCTTCTTATTTTATTCCCACCTCTTCACAGGAAAGTCAGTTTCACTGATTGAGGGTGAGAGACAGTTAAGCCCTCGTGTTGCCGTTCATACAAGTCCCTAATTAAGGAACAAATGATTATGCTACCTTTGCACGGTCAGGATACCGCGGCCGTTAAACTTGCGTCACTGGGCAGGCAGTGCCTCTAATACTTGTGATGCTAGAGGTGATGTTTTTGGTAAACAGGCGGGGCTGAGGTTTGCTGAGTTCCTTCCACTCCTTTTAATCTTTCCTTGAATGCAGTTCAGTGTTGGACTAACAGTATAATATACGTAAGTATTAGGCATGGTGTGTTTACGTATGGGTGTTAACTATCAGTGTTTATACGATCTGATATAAGCTTGTGCAAGGAGAATTAATTTCTTGTTACTCATATTAGCAGTATCACTTCTATATATATATAGATTGGTCCAGTGTTATATGTTGGGAGTTTATAAGTTTGTATGGGATTTAGTTTTGGCTAGGTGTTGAGCTTTAACGCTTTCTTAATTGGTGGCTGCTTTTAGGCCAACTATGGTGGTGCTTTTATTTACTCTCCAACTCAGGCTGTACCCTGGCTCTAAGGGGCTGTCCCCTCTTAGACTAAATTTTATGTTTACATTAAGATTATATGTTTCTGTTGGTAAACATAAAGTTGAACTGAAATTCTTGTCTGGACAACCAGCTATCACTAGGCTCGTTTGGCTTTTCACCACTATCCATAAGTCATCCCACTATTTTGCCACATAGACGGGTTCGTTCTAAAAATTGCTCACAGATAGCTTGTCTAGTTTCAGGGTCTTTGACTAAAATTATTTTTGCCAAGTGGCTTCTAGCTAATTCATTATGTGAAGAGTACAAGAGTTCATCTTTGCTTTTTTATGCTGTTAGTCAATCTTTCATCTTTCCCTTACAGTACTATCTCTATAGCTCCCAAGTTATATTTCTATCTCCTATACTTTAAGGGTGGTAAATGTTTTATTTTAATGACTTGTTTAATTATGTGGGGTTAGTGGTTTGGGCTGGGAATAGCTCAAAGTGGTCCCATGATGTGAAATCTTCTGAGTGTACATCAGATGGTTTTGTTAAGCTATGCTTTCCAAGCACACTCTCCAGTATACTTACCTTGTTAGGCGTTATCTACTCTAGTACCTGTTGATATATTTATTTAGGGGCATAGAGGGTGACGGGCGGTGTGTGCGTGCTTCATTGCCGTGTTCAATTAAGCTCTCTATTCTTAATTTACTGCTAAATCCGCCTTTAACCTTTAGATTTCATAAAGGTTTTCGTGGTGTTCTTTTAAAAGAAAATGTAGCCCATTGCTTTCCACCCTATAGGCTACACCTTGACCTAGAGAGGGTTTTTGAGCATACTATTATACCTTTTAGGGTTTGCTGAAGATGGCGGTATACAGGCTGAGTTGGCAAAGGGTGGTGAGGTAGAGTGGGGTTTATTGATTATAAAACAGGTTCCTCTAGGGAATATAAAGCACCACCAAGTCCTTTGAGTTTTAAGCTATTGCTAGTAGTCCTCTGGCACATAGTTTCGTTGTTGTAACTATCCCATCCAGGAGAAAGAAGATTTTGTGAGAAAGACATACCAATTTAAAAACACTTCCCAGAGCTTATACAGTGTCAAAGTTGAGATAAAAATTATCATATAACAGATACAGAGTAGTTACAGCTAGAATTAGGCACATAATTACTAAGTATTCAACACACGAAGGTGAATTTGGATTTCTTTTGAAGAAAGGAGAATTCAGGTTTAGGTGTTATAAAAAAACTTATTATTAGCACACTCTGAAAATGTTTTCCTTGACAAAGTTAGGAAAGTAGAAGAGGAAGAAATTTCAATACATGGAAACCTTTGAAATGAGACAGGCATGTAGATATTGGTAGTGAGAAAGTGAAAGTAAAAAGAGATTCTAGTAGAATTTCCTGTATTTTTATCACATTAAAATTCTGGATGTTTGAATGTATCACTTATGATACATTTTCTCTTTCTGACTTACTTTATCAACTCTTGAAATGTTTGGCACATATTGATTACTTTTTCAAAATATCACCAATTCACATCTCAGAAGTAATAAGTACCAAAGGACTGACGTAAACATTTCCCACAAGTGTCTGCACACCCAGGTTGAGGCAACAAATACAGAAGAAAACAATGGCAACATGTTTTGTGAGTTTATGTTTAAATCTTGACAAGTAGAAAAATCTGGGACTGATGGTGATGACCTGAATAGTGCTCAGCAGACAGGTGGTGAAGATGGAAAGACCCCCTAGACACTCTACTCATGTAGACAAAACTTTACATTTTAATTCTTTTGGAAATCCCAGGGATTTGAACATGTCTGCCGATGAAATATTTAGAGTGATAAGTAGCATCACTATTTGGACGAAAGCCAGCTCACAAGTAATCATGTCTATTGGTCTAGACCTAGAATATGATAGATTGTGAAGATGTGGAATACAAGGAAGAAGCTATAGGTTTAGACAACAATAAAAGCTTGGAAAACATGCACTTTTTGTGATAACATAAATGCGTGTTTGTTCATCTCAGCATATTTGAAAATATTCCAGATACCTATTCAAGGAAACCGGTTTTGTTTATATGAAAATCACGTAAAAATTATCCTTTCTATCGTACCCTCTAATAAACTAAATATTTAGTAAAAATATTGATAGTAAAACTTCTGCACTGTTTTTAATAAAATGTGAACATTTGTCAGTACTTATCATTTTTGACAATTTTAAAGTCTAAAATCTGCAACAAAACAATGTGATTTTAATTTGATTTTTCAGTTTGAAAAGGTTTCTCTCTAAATATATACTCACATTCAGAAATAAAGTGCAGAAGTACAAAACCCTTCCACAACAACATGACACACCATGAGTTAATGTAGGAATCAGTGCTTGGTTGATTAAATGGATGATGAACATTCTCCAAAGCTTAATCTCCTAGGGCAAAAAGAGTTGTATATCACCTTTAAACTCACTAAATGATTGGTTGAATGGTGCATATCAACAGGTGCTGTGGCCTACTCAGGGTGCCCCCCAATAACCCCCACAAGCCCTAGTTTTTGTGCATGCCAGCCTCTGCTGCAGCCTAGTCAAGCCCAGCACAAGCACACATCCCATCTGGCTCTCATGCACACCCAAGGTGTTGGGGCTTAGTTCACCCAATCCAGCCCTCATGTGTGACAACAGGTTCCACCACATTGTCCAGCCTGACCCACCCCAAGCCCTGGTCTTTGTGCTCACCAGCGGTAGAACAGCCTAGGAGGGCAGTGCTCACAGTTCCCCTGCCAGGCTTGTTCCCAGCTCCAGAGCTAGCACTTACTGGGGAGTACTGCAGTCCAGCCTGCCATGACTTGCACCCAGTCCAAGCACTTGCCAGCTGGTGCTGTGGCCTAGCCTGGCTGGCCCACTTCCATCCTGGCTCTTGAGGACATCAGGGGTGCTGAGACCTATCCCAGCCTTTCCTGTCCCCAGATTGCCTGGCCCTCAGGCACAACTCTCACATTGAGGTGTGGAATTAGCAGCCCTGCAAGGGAGTCCCCAAAATTCCTCTACCAGGCCCACTCTCACCCCAGGTCTTGTGTGAGCCAGCAGATGCTGCAGCCTAGTCTGAAACATCCAATCCCCAATCTCAGCATTTGCTAACAGGTGTTACAGCCTGGCACATCCCTGTCAGCCTCCAGTACCAGCTCTCATGGCAGGTGCAGCAGTATGGGCCAGGCTGACCCACTCCCAGTTCTTATGTCAATTGGTAGGTGTTGAGGTCCAACCCAGACTGGCCTGCACCCTGACCTGGCTCTCACTTGTGTCAATGTGTTCTCTGGACTGACCCTGGCCAGCATGCTCTAAGACACAGCCCACACACGTGTCAACAGTTGGTACAGCCCAGCCTGGCCTGTCCTGGTCCTATCCCCAAGTCTTGGTGTTCACTACTCAGAGCTGCAGTCTAGCAGGGAGTTCCCCAAGTTTCCCTAGCAGACCTTCAAACTCATTAATTGGGAAACTGTTTCAAGGATTTAGTCTTCTTGTGGTCTTCAGGTAGATGGGGCTTAGGACCCTAACTCTACTGCCACATGAGATGCCACTTGTGAGTGGCTGGCAGCATTCTATGACATCACAGTCACTGAGAGGTGCACACTTTATGTGGTTAGGCAAAAGTGGTCAGTAGTCTGCTGACTGCTGACCTATTCAGATATTGGTGGCTGAAGCAGGAGACATATTTGGAGTACCAGATGGATTCTCATTTGAGGTGAGTGGGACTTACTCTCTGCCTGTGCTGTGGTATGGGGACAGTCACTCCCAGGTGGGTGTCCCTGATCTCCCAATCCTGTGTCCATGGGTGACACCACTGAGCCTTCAGTGCTATACTGTGCTGTGTGGCAGATGTGAATGTAGATGCAAAGTGTGAGACATGAAATCATGAGCAAGTATTCTGCTCAGCTGTGATGGAGGGGAGGGAAAGGGCAGGGACAGAGGCAAGCCTTATGGAGCTGTACCCCCCTTGGTCAGTATATCATCACTGTCCCATGTTGGCACATGCTATGAATGTGTCAGAAGGGTGGTGATTTGTCTCTTATCGATTGTCAGAAGATAAAATGTACAAGTAGGCAACACAGTAATTGCTTAGGTAATTCTTAACTGATGAGACAGCAGCAATGCCAAAGACCTTCCTAGGTTCCCAACTGGGAAAGCATCCACCAGAGCAATGCTTCCCAGTGAAGCAACAGAGTGAGGGCCAGGGAGCCTTTAACCCTCCAAGATTTCCAGAAATCCAGGGCACACCCCGAGGAACCCCACCTCCAGGCTCTGTCCTATCAGGGGCTTTTACTTTCACTATGAAATAAATCTTGAGCTAGAAACATAACCTACTTCCCAAATTTTTAGTTCTATGCCAAGCTGAGAAAACACCTAGCTTTCCCTGGAACCCCTGAGATGGGAGGCCCATTCACCCCTGTGTCACACATGCAGAGGAACATAGGGGGACCCACATAGAAGTCAGCCAGGGTGGCAGGAGGAAGCCACATAACCCAGGGTGTGCAGGAGGAAGCATCAGGCAGCCAGGCTAAACCAGAGCCCAGGAATCTGCGCACAATCTGCTGGGGTGTCTGGCATATCCTGGAGCCAATGTGGGACATGAAATCATGATGTTGTCTCTAGTGCTGACAGGGCTGAGCTGTTGCTGACAGTGTCTGCTGCATCCCCCATGGATGGCCATCATGGCAGTGAGCACTTCAGAAACTGCAGGCCTGAGGCCTCTCCTGCACACATGTGCTGTACCTGTCCTTGTGCACAGCACCTGGAAAATGTCACCTGCTTACGGGTTGAGGACTGGCACTGGGCAGTCACAGCTGTTCATACCTGAGCCCCTACTCAGTGTCCAGGACCACCAGGCCCTGGCTCCTGCTCTACATAGTCAGGCTGGTTTGAGGTCCAGGCAAGCAATGGTCAGCTGGCTGCTCCCCTTTCCTCTATCCCAGCAGGAATCCCTTTGCCCAACACCTGAAACACCAGGGAGGAGGGGAAGAAAGTGCTGGAGTTGACAGTGCTGGGGTGGAGCCAGTTATAGGACAGGAGGTGGAACCCTGAGTTTCCCCACTTCTGCTCATTGCAACAACAAACATAGGGTGAAAGGACCTCAGTTGGAGCACAGGCAGGTGTGGGCTTCCTCTACTACCATATACTCAAGTATTGATGCCTTCACAGCTGTTCTGGATTCAAAGTGTAGAGGAAGAGGTGAAAGAGGGGCAGGTCTAATGGGACATGGGACCTTTCCAGCAGGTGACAGGAGGCTTTGGCACCCTGGTTCCATGGCACCCCAGCCTCAGCTCTTCCCTCTTCACTGGCCCTGGAGAAGCCACAGGGCCAATCCCTGGTGGCATTTCATAAAAGTGATACTTAAAACCCTGGCCCTCATACCACATGAGACACCACTTGTGAGTGGCTGGCAGCATTCTATGATGTCACAGTCACTGAGAGGTGCACCCTCTGGGTGGTTAGGCCAAAGTGGCCAGTAGCCTGCTGACTGCCAACCTATACAGGTATTGGTGGCTGAAGCAGGAGACATATTTGGAGTACCAGATGGATTCTCATTTGAGGTGATTGGGACTACCTCTCTGCCTGTGCTGTGGTATGGGGACAGTCACTTCCATGTAGATGTCTTTGGTCTCCCAATCCTGTGTCCATGGGTGATACTACTGAGCCCTTGGTGCCCCTCTGGGCAGGGTGGGTATACAGCCACCTCAGTCCTACACTGTATTATGCGCTGAGTATGGATGTGTGTGCATGTGGGTCTGGGTGGGACCACAATCACCTATTCTGCTCCACTCTTATCATCAGCTGGGGTACAGTGGGGGGCAGTGGGTCTGGCTTTGAGATCCCTAGGGATGCAGGAAGCCTGAGAGGGGCAGGGTGACTCCTGGGTGTGGATGCCCAGCTAGAAGAGTCTCATTCCTAGGAGGCCAGACAGAGGCTGTCCCTGCATCACCACCCCTCTGCCCTGTCCTCTGGGAACTGGCCATCAGGTGCCTTCAGCCTGGCTGCTGGGGTCCTTGCCTCTGTCTATGGGGACAAATCCTGGGGCATGGAGTGCTGTAGATTCACCTGTGTTGGGTCATACTTGATTGTGTATCTTACAGACATGACTGGGCCATCCTGAAGAATCTGAGGGACAAGGAGCATGGTCCGGTCATCTGTCTGTATAAAAAGGTACAGGCCAGGTTTCTGGAGGATGGGAGTGGGTCCCTTGCCTTATTGGCTATGTGTATAATCACTGATCCTGGCTTCAATGGAACAGAAAGAGGGATGGCTCAGCAATCTTTGACTTTGAGCACCCTTGACTTCTGACCTGGGTGCCCCCTCTTGACTGCAACGACCCTATCAAAGGCCCCTTTTTATAGTGGATGAGGAAACTACTATAGTGAAGACCTTGTGCCAGACAGGCTTGGGTTCCTGTGGTGAGTTATTGGCACTCCAGCTCATCTATGGTTATGGGTGGGTTTCAGAAACTTCAGCAGCTGGCATTCTGGTATGGGGGTCAAGTTACCACCTACAATGCCAGCATCCCATGAAGCTCAGGCAGCTCCTCCCTCTGCTGACACAGCATAGAGTCCTGACACCCCACCCTGTACTCCTTCCCTAGAGTGGCCATGGTGCCTCTCAATTGAGCCTCCTCTCTCCTGCAGTTCTACCAAAGAAGTTTCAAAGGCATCCCGGCAACTTGCGGGGAAAGTTTGGATGGTCATGCTGGATGTCGATGTGAAGAAGGCCCAGAATCTGGGGAAGTACATGGTATGGCTGCAACCTCATCCTGCAAGCAACCTGCACTGCTCAGGTCTTAAACAGGAGAGTGGGTGGGCAGTCCAGTATTAGGGTCCAGGGCCATCTCATCATCTGGACTTGATCATTCTGCATCCTGCTTCCAGGACCTCCAGACCCAAATAGGCCTGGACATCTGTGCTTCTGACCAGGTCCCTGCCCTTCTCCCTGTTGGGCATATCCTGGCTGCTTGACACAGCAGGTGCTGAGCAGTGGCTGAGTCCATGATAGGCAGGAAGTTCCTGGAATGAGACCCTAACCTTAGACAGAATCCGTGTTAACATACCCAACCCTCACCTGGACCTGCCTTTTGGCCTTGCATCCCCCAGCAATGCCCTCTCCCAAAGTGGCTGGTGCTCTTGCCACATTCAGCACTCAGCTGCTTCTGGGAAATGCAGGAGTCAGAATTTCAGAGGGTTGGCAAAAACTACTGACTGTCACCTTCCAGGATACCATTAAGAAATAGAGCCTGATTGGCTTTGCCAACTTCCACCCCCTATGTACATCATGAGTTTGTAACTGCCTCTGGGAGCTGGGCTTGGAGAAATTAATTGCCCACTGTCTGATCAAAGCCAAAAGTGGCTTCCAGTGTCTGGATGGAGATGGGCCCTGCTGGAGGGGGAAGCATTGAGGCTCATGAGGGTGTGACTGAGACCCCAGGGAGGGGAATCTGAGGCATGGTTGGGGCCCAGGCTGAGGCTATTACTGAGAAGGTCTGTGGGCAGGCAGGGGAGTTCACATAGGGACCTTGGTAGATCCCCTGGCCTGATGTTGACCAGAGCGGTCCTTTCTGCATGAGCTAAAGGAGCAGGCCAGGCTGCAGTCCAAACACTTCCATGAAATCAAACTCCACGGTAGAGTGTACTTTCCAAAATCATCTGATGTTCTGAGACCGCTATGGAATAAACTAAGGCCTCTGGGCTGCAGTGGCCCCAGGACATGGGTAGGCCTCAGGGATAGGGTACAGAGATAGGGGCCTAAGGACACTGGGTACAGGCTCAGCACACAGGTCATTTGTTACTTAAAAAAAAAAAAATTCTTTATCCATGGACCTTTATTTATATCGTATACACTTTCCTAAGATTACATGAAAAAAGGAACACAAGGGAAGAGAATTTATTTTCACTCACATCTAGTAACAATATTACTTCCAGAATACACAAAGAACTGTTAATAACAAAAGCAATGGACAGGCCCTCAGCACCCCAGGGACACAGGCTCAGGAGGGACACTTCTAGAAAGCACAGATTATTCATTGCTTCAACATATGAACACATGCTGAATGCCTGAACCAACGTGGGCTGCCAGTGCATGCTGTTAGAAAGGGTGATACGGAAACAATGTGGACCATAGCTCCCAGTGAATATAGGATGCAGACCCAAGTCTGGGTCATTGCTGTGATGGGGCAGTGGTCTGGCACTCAACAGCACAGCAGGGCAGATTTTCACAAAGATAAAACACTCATGTGCCATGTGAACCGAGCCCACACATGCACACTTCCCCAACCATTGAGGAAACCACTGTAAGGGTAATCCTTCACGCTGGCATCCATTGATGTGTCCACAATCATCAGATGTAGAAGTAGCCTGGGTGATGGTCAGCTTGAAATTGATAAGCATTCTGTCTTATTGCTTCTCAGCGTTTTGGATAAGATCAAGTGTATTCTGTCCTGTATCTGAATCAGAGAACAGGATTCAGTGAGCAGGAAAGTATGAAGCCATAGGCTCACCTGAATGGATCTCAGGTACATTATGCTCAGAAAGGAGGCTGACCCTCAAAGCCTAGCCAATCTGTGATCCACTCAGGGACACCTAAGAGAGTCCAGGTCCCAGAGGCAAGGATGAGGCAAGGGTGGCCCTGGCCGGTGGAATGTGGAGAGTATGGCCAAAAGAACCCATGGGAAACAGTTGGGTGCTGGAGCTGCTCCTTATATGGCTGAACTGACTTATGGGGTGATGACTCTCTGTGGCATGGAAAACCCTCATAGTGTATCTCAACAGAGATGTCCAGCAGTGCAAAGTGGAAATCCACCAGAAGGATAATAAAAGTGCACATACTATATGTACCATGAAATGTCTGTGTGTTCTGGTGGGCAGCTCTACCCAGACAGCTCAGAACAAGCAGGTGCCCAGAGCACACCCTGGACAAATGGCAGAAAGTTGACCTGGGCCCTCAGTGGACTGGCAGGGTAGGGCGGCAGAGCTGTACTGAGAGCCTCAGCAGCAAAGAAGCTCTGTTCATCCTCTCTCTTCCAGGCAGCAGGATTTGTTTGGAATTTTGATGGCCTACAGCATGTACAACCCTGTGAGTATTCTGGAATGCACTTCCCAGTTCCTGTTCCTGACATCTGTCCAGAATGCGCCTTGTCACAGATTGCCAAGGCTGGATTGTTGGGTGGCTCTCTTATGTGCAACTGAGACAGCAAGTGTAGAGGTCAGGCAAATGGTCTCCCTGGACTCAATCTCAAGTTCTGAGAACAGAAAGGGTGCCTTCCTCTTGTACTGCTTTCTGCACTCTGGGATCAGGCAGGGTGAAGCATGCTACTCTGAGTACCAGCGCTCTACAAGAGGATAGACAAGTAGCCTGACTTTGCTGTGGTCCGGGCTGTTTGATGCCATGGCATGATGGCACTCATAAGACATGTGGCTGGTACAGTGGGCTAAATTCCACTCCACACATTTCCATTTCCTTACAAACCCACTCAGACCTTTCCCATGAGGAAAGCAGAGCTGCCAGACTCCTCAGGCCACCCCAACAAGATCTTGGCCTCCCAAGCACCCTGCCTGGTGCCTATAGCAATAATGTGCAGGCAGCTTGGATCCACATCCATGACTTGCCCATTCTCTATTCCTTCATTGTTAAGCCTAACCTTGGTGCTTCTTCCTCCTATCTAAAATGGAGCTCCAGTGGAAGCCATGGGTTGGAGCTTGGATTCCTGCCCCACACTGAGATCCAGGGGGTGCACACATGTTCTTGCCTCTGGTCTTTTCTCTTGCATGCCCTGAGCTGAGGCCCTGAAGGGTTCTCTTCAGGAATATGGAAACCTGGCTCATGCTCTAGTTCTTAAAGACCTGACCTCCAGGGGCAAGAGAGGTCCAGGAGCTCCATTCTCCATCTCCATATTCCCTTCAGTGGATGATCAAGCCCTCCCGTGGGGTCACCGAATCCACTTGAGATCACCCAAACCAAGAGGTCACTAAACGATGCTCTGGGTTCTTGCAGGAGGTGGGCCATTTCCAGGGCCTGACCCATATAGTGGCACTGTTGCTGATGTGGCTCAGTGAGGACAATGCATTTTGGGCTCTGGTCCAGCTCATGGAGAACGAGAAATAAATGATGTCCGGTAGGTGGACAGAGAACTGTATCACTGCATGCAAGTCTG
>NW_024466805.1:0-23860 GCF_017591425.1 Ochotona curzoniae
GCTCTGAGGGTTCTGCCCAAATGGTTTCAATAGTTCTGCAATGCTGTCAAAAGTGCCGATCCAAGGATGAGGAAACCCTCCCAATGTCCATTGGCTGACATAGCTGACCTTACAGTCTCCATTCGATCAGATTTTTGCTGTCAGCATTTGGCTGGGGAAGCTGCCCAATTTGTTCTGTTCTCCTTCCTCTGTTCTATGCACCAGATGTTCCCTGCAGGCCCCAATGGGCTGCAATATCCTCCATGTACACCACGGCGTGCAGTCCACTTTTCTATCTTTTCCACTGAGGACCAGTTTTTGCAGGTGGGCCAAAGGACCCAGGAAAGATGACCTGGGCCCTGTTGGATCCCCAGCTCCTGGGACTCACAAAACCAGCACCCACTATGCAGGCAGGCCCAGGGATAAAGGCCAGGTGACCTGCACAATGCCAGATGCCCCAGGGCTCGGAGACCCATCATCCACTGCATGGGTGGGCCCAAGGACCTGGGCCAGGCAACCGGTGCCCTCCAGACTCCCTTCACCACTCCGGGATGGATGGACAAAGCACCAAACCATGCAAGTGGGCCCCAAATCCCCCACCTCAGGGGCTCATGGACTTATCACTCACTGCCCACAGATTGATATGGCTTGCTTCACCTTGGCATCCACCAGTTCTTGCAGCAGCTTAGCTCAGTCCAACCTGCCCCCAGTTCCAGCTCATGCTGGTGGGTGCTACAGCCTAGCCCAGTAAAACCGGACCCTAGTCATGGCCCTAACGCAAACTGGCTGGTGTCACCACCTGAGCAGGCCCCTCCTGCCCCTTGTCCTGGTTCTCGGATCTGACAGTGTTATGAATTGGTACAGGCTGGCTCATCTCCAGACCCGGCCTGTGCTAGGCTGCTCCTTTCCTTGGGTCTTGCACTCACCTGTAAGGACTGCATCCTGACAAAGGAGTTTCCCAGCTCCTCTATCAGGTCTCCTCCCAGTGGCAGATCTTGCGCATACCAGTGGTTATGCTCAGGTTAATTTTGTCCACCTTATATCCAGGCAGGAGCAGTGTCCCTGCCCAACTGGGCCACACCCATTCTGATTCTTACTGTTGTTGCAGTCTAGCCACACATGGTTTGTGCCCAGACACAACTCACATGGTTTAGCAGGAGCCAAAACCCACCCCAGCCCATCCAACAATCACCCTGGCTCTCAAGAGTACCAATGGGTGCTAGAGTCTAGCCCAATGTGGTGCTTCCCATACCCAGTCTACACTCATGCCAAGGGATTTTGCAGCTGTATCGAGTCCAGCCTGCTGTCCCATTCCAGTTCTTGTGCTCACGAGTGGGAACCGCCCAACCTAGCCAGGGTGTCCCCTTAGCTTCCTAATCCGGCATGTCCCCAGCCACAGTTCTTACGTATGCCTATGGATGTAGATGAGTCACATAAATTTTGCCCTCAGATCTATTTCTCTCCCGTGGTGGTTAGTGTCATGGCCCAGCCTAACATTACCCATCCCCTGTTCCAACTCTCACTGGTGGGTACTGTGATCTAGCTCTGCCAGGTAGGCCCCCAGCCCTAGCTTTACTGTATGCCAGTGAACGTTCAGTGATAGTTGATGCTAACAACTCTAACTAAGGTCCCCCATGTGTGCTGGTACTTCGGTCTAACCCTTAAGGGTCCTCCCATTTCACCCTCCAAACTGCTCAGTCTCAATCCCCTCACTTACCTGCACATATAGCGGCCTTTTGTGTGGAAGTCCCTCAATAGTAACTCCTCACCTGGACATGACCCTCAGGTTCCCACTCTTGCACCTGTGCCATTCTCCCAGATCCCTTGGAAGCCCACACCCCTTCCCAAGTTCCCAGAGCAGGCAGTATGAGGGCTTCACCTGGCACCATTGGCACCCAAGACAGCCACCTGATGCGCGGGGAGCGGTCCCCTTCCAGGCCCTTGCGGGGGCCACCCAACACAGCCAATTGATGGCCAGGTAGAGATTTCCAAAGTGCATCATCCTTAAAGTGTGGATGATGGCAGCAGTGTAGATTAATGAGACCATTTCTCCATAAAGCATCTTTTTGCTCTCTGTCAATCAATCATGACAATTTCCAATTAAGGATTCAAAGAAGAAACACGGCAACTACAACTGCTGTTGTTGGGCCAGTTGTGGTTTCGCTGTTTCATTAAACTGGCACCTGCTGTGCAGATGCTGATTTGTGACACGGTCCACTTTGTGTTGTACAACTGGGGCTTTTGACTTCTGCCTAGGTCCAATCTCTTCTGTTGTGCACATTCTGGGTGAATGTAAGAAAGGTGAAAAACCCCAAGGGCCAATCTCATAAGTGACTGGTCACATTTCCAGGGAGTATAACTCAATCACCTTATCTGTAGACAGGATAACTATGCACACACAATTAAAAGCATTTTAACTGTGGCCTGGCTGAAGGCCATCAAGACCCTTAACTGCACATACTGCTAAAAACAGGAGTGACTGGCAAAGCCCAGACACACTCACTCAGGGATATGCACCGGGAAAGGAACTGAGTTCCCTTCTCTCTGCCCAGCAATACTGGCTTAATACCCTTGGAGGTCAGGAGTTTTGTAGGACGGCAGCAAGGGAAGGTGGAACAAAGATGTATGAGGCTGTTATCCCAACCTGAATGATTTCTTAGGCAGCCAGACTGCCACCCTAAGTGACAGTCGCCTAACCCTCCACAAATGCCATGCCCATCCCAGAGGAGCATGGTAACAATGGTGTCTATCCATGTCCCCAAGCTGTCAGAAATGGTCACTGGATTATCAGCAGTAATCAGACAGCTCTGAGAGAGTCGGGCGCGATATGTGGAACTCAAGTGCTACTTAGGGTATTGTACTGTTACTGCCTTTAAAGATGAGTCAGAGACCACCTATGAATGAGGATGAACCCAATGCCAAGTCATGCTTCTATATGGCCAATTAATAATCCTTTTCTTGGGAATAAGCCCCTTATAGGATGTGAAGAACCGCCACCCCGCCTCCAAATAACACTTCAATGCAAGCCAAACTAATTCTGCCAGCAATTTGGTGGGTCTGTCCAGGTAACTTACCTCTCATTAAAGGAATTATTTAGCCAGTGGCAACCAGAAGCTGACTGAGAGGTCAGTTGTTAGATGGACCACCCTGGTTATTATGATGCTCATTGTTTTAACTGCTCCCTATTCATTCTGTTGGTGAGAAAGGGATTCCCTATGGGGTTACAGAATAGTTGAACACATGACACATGATAATGGAAAGACTGACATGAATGTATTGTTTACAAATAACTAAAATACCAGGTAACTAGGTAAGGACACCATGTGCTATAACAAGGGTCCACAAGAATCTCACATAGTAGAGTAGGAAAAAGAAAAAGAGGGCTGGGAAGCTATAGGAAGCAACTCCATAGTACTAAACTGTGTACAATGGACTGTTTGGAGGGAGCAGACAAGAGCTGCTTTTCCAATAACCCATGGGCTGACAGACACGTGTAACTGACTCCTCAGAGAGTCTGGTTCAACTGAGACTGCCTGGTTCAACTGAGAAGGACAGCTGTGTGGCTAGGGACCTTATATGCAGGAGCAGATTGGGGAAGAAAACTTGTGACTAGGCGATTCTCAGTTTCATGTTAGGAGAACTTAATCTCAGCCAGTTAATATATTAAGATATATAAAAGCAATTTGTACTAATTGTGATGACATTTTCAGTGCTGAAACATGGTTGACCAAAAAAAAAAAAAATACTTTAGTACAGAAACAAGCTGTTGCAAATGGAAATGAAGACTGTAAGATAATTCTAAAAAGATGAGGTTTAGGAAAGTAAAAAGCTGTCCTTAGTAGTTGCCCGAAACCCTGCAATTCCTCCATGGAAAATTAGGTACTACATGGCATATTTCCTTTTTGTAAATTATGTAAGAAAGCCATCTCACACAAATATATCCATATGACTGTATGCAGACAGTGGGTTGCTTTATATTTTATTCATTTATTTAATACACTTTTTAAAGCAGAATATATAGTTACAAAAAGGCTCAGCAAAAAGTACAAAAAAAACTTCTCATATAACGTTTCATCTCTTCAGCTTTCTCTAACACCTTGCATCAATATGCTACACTTGGTAGGATAACATGTCATGACTGCCTAGACCCAATGGTTTCCATCAGTATTCACTCTACTTTGACAAACGTATGACACGCTACCACCATTCTATATACCCCAAAGACTCAACATCCTTAAGACCGCCCCCTGCACCAATTCATCCCATTTTACTTTTCAAAATGTCATTAAGTATAGGAGAGAATTCTTTTCAGAATGGTTTTCAGCTAATATGATCCATTTAGGATCCTTCATGACTTTTTGTGGCTGAACTGTTCGTTTACTGCCACCTCATGTCATATCCTATAATTTTATTACTAGCAGGTTTTGGTTGTCAGAATTTACTACACAGGAAACCTCGATATTTAGGAACAGAATTTTATTTCTTCTTTGCTAATGTATGTATTTTTCCTTTACCTGTCTTACAGCATTAGATGGGTTTTTCAAAAAGATTTTGCAAAACAGTAACTAGAGAAGGCAGCTTAGCTTGCTCCTGACCTTAGCAGGAAAAGCATCAAATGTTGGACCTCAAGTATAACTTTAGCTTGTAAGTTTTGTAGCAGTTCTTAATCAAGTGGAGAAAGATGTTGTGTGCCGAGTTTGTGAGGTTTTTATACTGAACATTAGCTCTTCATCAAATCCTTTTTCATCATCTATTGACATTACAGTATTTCATTTTTGACCTAATAGTGTTACACTGATTATCAAATGTTAAATAAACCTTCTGTGGTTTGAGTAAGTCCCACTTTCTCACTGTATATAATATTTTCATGCATTGTTAGACTTGTTTTGCTTCTATTTTATTGAGGATTTCTGCTTCTGTATCCAGAGGAGACACTGGTCTGTATTTTTTGTTTTAACCTGTAATGATGGTTTGGTTTTAGGGAAAAAAAAATGCTGGCTTCATGGACTCAGGAGTGTTCCCTTTGCTAGTTACTTTCTGAAAGATACCACAGAAAACAGGCATCACTTCTATCTGAAATGTTTAGTAAGAACTCGCCAATGTACACATTGGTCCTGGAATTTTGTTTGTTTTCTATGAGTTATACAATTTCTTCAATATATTTAAGATTTATAAATGGTGCTACTATCATCCTTAAAGGAACTTATTTTGGCTAAGCTACCAAATTTATGGACACAATTGTTTATAATATTTCACATTCCCTTAAATGTCCATGAGATCAACAGCAACAGATTTTCCTTACTTGTATGAACAATTGTTTTTTATTTGCCCAAGTAGAATTTAGCAATTTTGTTAACTTTCCAAATAATCAGCTTTGGGTTTTATTGATTTTGTTTGTTTCAGTAATTTTTCTTGTAACTTATTTTTCTGTTGACTTTGAAAATGGCCTGTTCTATCGCTTCTCGGCCTTTTGGCTAAGATCCAGTGAATATGGCTGTGCTTATTTTTGCAGTATCCAAAAACAAAACATTCCACAATCATTCCACCATCTAAAAATACTGGATCATATAATCTTATCAATATAATCCGATCGTGTATAAGGTCTATAGTCTTTAACCTGTCAACAGAAGTCCCATCCCAGCATGATTCTGGTTCTGTCCACACCTTCCCCTTCTTTCAACATCACAAAAACAACCAGAAAGCAGAGCAGCATCTGCTGTGCATTTGTGGACCTTTTCCCTGAATCTTGTCCCAGAGGGCAGCTGCTTACAAAGAGTACCCATCATGACCGGGCATGGACCTCATCTGAGGAGGAAAAAAAGACCACCAAGGATTAGGAATTTCTCCTCCTAATGCACAGAATATTTTATGGATAAATCAGATCCCATTAACCTTGGTTATTCCACCAGATTCAGGATAACAGAGAGAGTGTCATGATTAACACAAGGGGACTTCTCAAAGTTGAATCTTGATTCCAGAGCCAGCATTGTGGAGCAGCAGGTAACGCTGCAAGCTGCAATGCTGCCATCCCATATCACACCTATTTAAGTGTTAGTTGCTCCACTTTCAATCCAGCTCTCTGCTAATGTGTCCAAGAAACCAGTGGCAGAAGGTCCAAGTACTTGGGTGCCAAGTACCTAGGCAAGAGATTCTGAAGAAACTCCAGGGTCCGAGCTTTGGTCTGATCCAGCTCTAGCTGTTCTGGCCATTTGGGGAGTGAACCAGAGTATGGAATAACTTTGCCTCTTTCTCTCTATGTGTAAATCTTAAAGTAAGTAATTTTTTAAATAAATAAATCATCATTGCTGCATAACACAGATGTGCTATAGATTAAAGGCTTCCTTTTTCTGTAACCTTAATTGTGCTAATGGATACTAAAATTAGGAAGTGGCAACATCTAGTAATTGTAGTGAATAGTTAAAACAGTAAATTTTGAATTAAACTCTTATCTAGTTATCATCAATTTCTTAATATATGACGGTCATGTAAGAGTTTATCATCACAAATAACTTGATGACAGGCACATGAGGTCTCCACAGCCTTACTGCACCTTCTCGTGATTAAATAGTTTTAAGTTTCTAAAGCTTCATGGTTCCAAATGTACATGTATAATCTCCAATGATTTCAAAACAATCATATCATAAAACTTGTAATATTTTAGTACTTCTAAGAAAAATCTTCAATTTGTATCTCTTACAATTTCCCCTTTGTCCCCATATTACTACTGAAACTAATTTGCAGCTTTTGCTGAAACCCTTCACAAATGCCAGTAATCTCTAAGAGCCAATGCCAGTACTGGGATGTCACTTAACAACTGCAAATGAGTTAATCTCCTATCAATGTTGTTGAATAATGCCAGCCTTTAGATAAAAGTTTGTGAACATTCAAGATCATAATAGAACTTCTGTTAGTAGGTGAATACTATGTCATGAAGTGGAGGTTACACCATTTCTAACATCAATCTCACTCACAGGATTTTTCTCCTGCGTGTGTTCTCTGATGTACAATGAGATTTGATTTCTGAGAGAAAGTTTTTCTACATATGTCACACTCATAGGGCTTCTCCCCTGTATGTGATCTCCGATGTTTAGCAAGGTCTGACTTACGGTAAAAGACCTTCCCACATTCGTTACACTGACAAGATTTCTCTCCTGTGTGAGCCCTGTGATGCACTGTGAGGGATGATTTGTGACTAAATGATTTCCCACACACACCGCATTCATAGGGTTTCTCCCCTGTGTGTTTTCTCTGATGTAAAATAAGCCCTGACTTGACACAGAAAGATTTTCCACAGTCATTACATTTATAGGGTTTCTCTTGTGTGTGCGTTCTCTGATGTACAATTAGAGCTGACTTATGGCAAAAAGCTTTTCCACATTCATTACATTCATAAGGTTTTTCCTCTGTGTGAGTTCTCTGATGCTGAGTGAGCTGTGACTTCTGGCAAAAGGTTTTCCCACATTCACTGCATTCGTAGGGTTTCTCCCCTGTATGGGTTCTATTATGTTTAGTTAGGTATGATTTATTGTAAAAGATTTTTCCACATTCATGACATTCATAAGGTTTCTCTCCTGTATGTGTCCTATAATGTTGAGAGAGGGTTGACTTATGACTGAAGAATTTCCCACATTCAGGACATGCAAAGGGTTTCTCACCTGTGTGAATTCTCTGATGTACTGTCAAGTCTGACTTCAGGCAGAAGGTTTTCCCACATTCAAAACATTCATAAGGTTTCAATCCCGTATGAATTATTTGATGGCGAGTGAGTACTGACTTGTGGTAGAATGTTTTCCCACAAGCATCACATCCATAAGGTTTATCCCCTATGTGAGTTCTCTGATGCTGTGTAAGATGTGACTTTTGACAAAAGGATTTCCCACACTCTGGACATTCAAAAGGTTTCTCACCTGTGTGAGTTCTCTGATGTACCATAAGGTGTGAATTCATACAGAAGGATTTCCCACAATCATAGCATTCATAGGGCTTGAGTCCTGTGTGTGTTCTCTGATGTTTGGTAAGGTCCGACTTCTGATAAAACGTCTTCCCACATACATTACACTCATAGGGTTTCTCCCCAGTATGTGTTCTTTGGTGTAATGTGAGGGCTGACCTGTGGCCAAAGGCTTTCCCACATTCGTTGCACTTGAAAGGTTTCTCCCCTGTGTGTGATCTCACATGTTTAGTGAGGTTTGACTTCTCCCAGAAAGCTCTTCCACATTCAGTACACTGAAAAGGTTTCTCTCCTGTGTGCATTCTCTGATGTCGAGTAAGGTGGGACTTCTCCCAGAAAGCTTTCCCGCATTCGTTACACTCAAAGTGTTTCTCTCCTTTACGAAGTCTTCGAAGTTGTGAGAAAGACAACTTCTTCCTGAAAGTATTCCCACTTTCATTATATTCATAGTGTCTCATTTGTGTCCCTTGTTTCAATGGGTTAGACTTTGAACCTAAGGATTTCTGACAGTTTCTTAGTTCACAGTGATTTTCCTTTAAAGGGAGTACTTGATGCAGCAACACGCATGAATTATCACACGAAGTTTCCTGACATTGTTGTAATTCACAATCATTTTCTTCTGTAATCTCCCTCCTGTGTGTATTGGCTATTTCCTCTTCAAGGCAAGTTTCCTGAGGTATCCTGTGTTGAAAAGTTTGAATCTTCTCATGTTGAGCTGGGTCTTCATGATGGTTGTTAGTTTCCCCACTTTTGAAAGGCTCACTTTTCTGTTTAGCTTGGGTTTTTTCTTGCTCAATTTTGAGTAGACATTTTCCACGGGCATTAAGTTCCTCGGGCTTTTTTCCTAAATAGTTTTTCTTACTGATAACCAGTTCTGAACTGTTACTAAAATTCATTCCGCCTGAGTTATGTTCACAAAGTATTCTTTTAGAAGGAACATTATTCACACCCAAGTTCAATGGTTTTTCTGTTACACTACTTTGTTCCTTAGTCAATGTTTTGTTGCTGAGGATTGCACCTTCCCAAATATGTTTCAACTGGCTTTCCTGGCTTCCTCCATTTAGTTGATCAGCCTTCCAAATTTCTAGAAATAAGAAAAGTTAATTGCACCACAAATACTAATTCATTTCTTAGGAGAATGAGAATTTAAATACATGTACTACCTGGAGATACTGGCTTTTCATCAAATTTTCAGGAATGAAAATAATTCCAAATTTTATATACACACACACACATAGATACACATATACTTAATACAGAATTTCATGGGTTTGAGATGAAAACACAAAAACTAGAAATAAAGACCTGGTACAGATGAAACAGGGAGAGGAATGTGGATGTTAAAAGATACATATTTGATTCCCAATTTATAAATGTTATGAGTAATAGTAAATACTAAAATCTAAATTACTCTATGTATCCTCCAAAGTAAGACTATAAGAATCAATATGATGAGAGCAAATAAAATCACTTTCTAAAAATCTGCAGTCTTATTATGACTAGCAGACAGATTCCCACTTGCTTGAAATTTCCAACTAAGTACAGAAATACTCATGTATAGAAGATAGAGTGCCCATATCTTTGAAGAAAGCAAGTTGGAGACTGTAAGAATCATAAGAAAAACAGGAAATACACCTTACACTGATGCAACACAAGCAAGTCTACTCCTATAAAGACAAAGCTGCATTGACTGGGAAAGTACTAAGATGTGTGAGTCCAGAAAGAGCAAACGGCAGTGCCTTGGGAATATGGGACATGGCAAAAGCTGATCAACATCACTGACAAAATTTTGAAAATAAGTGATCTTAGAAAATAGTACTTAAGTTACAAGAAAACCATTATAGACAAAATTGTATCCATATCCAACTCATATGTTGTAACTCTAACATCCAATGTGACTGTATCCAATTGGTTATGGTCTTTAGGGGAGTAATCAGGGTTAGAGAATAGAATGCTGAGAAGACTAACAGCATTAGGAGATAAAGATTCTAGAGTGTATGGTTGACTTCTCTCTCTTTATCTGACACAAGAATGTATCTTCTTTTTTTTTTAAGATTTATTTTTCATTTTTATTGGAAAGGCGGATATACAAGAGAGGAGAGACAGAGAGGAAGATCTTCCGTCTGATGATTCACTCCCCAAGTGAGCACAACGGTCGATACTATGCCGATCAGAAGCCAGGAGACTCTTCCGGGTCTCCCACGCGGGTGCAGGGTCCCAAAGCTTTGGGCCGTCCTCGACTGCTTTCCCAGGCCACAGGCAGGGAGCTGGAAGGGAAGTGGGGCCACCCATATGGGATCCCGGGCGTGCAAGGCGAGGACCTTTAACCACTGCGCCACCGCGCCGGGCCCAAGAATGTATCTTCTTTAAGACAGAGAGGCCCCACCAGAAAGCAACAGTGCTAGCATGTTAATCTTGGAGTCTAAACTTACAGATTTGTAAGAAAATAAATGTATGTTGCTAAGGCAACCCAGTCCTAATATTATATTTTTATCCCAAGTTTAATTAAAAAAAAAAAACAGCTGAAAGGGAAACCAGACTTGACTAAAATTTTAATAAACATCATTGAATTAGGACATGACAAACGATAAGAAGGCACTATAAATAAGAAAATTGTGCCTTGATTTAACTTGTAATTTTTGTTTGGTTGTTGGTTATTTTTTGAACCTGTCATTGATACTGTCTCAACCCAGATGTTTCAAAGAATGGAACTTGCATTATTTTTCACATATTGTGTACCCAATACTATGTCAATTAATTCCATAATATTGTATATTGATACTGAGGTTTTGTTGGGGCTCTTAACTGACCGGATCTTTACTCTGTTAGCCCTATCTTCAGACCAGAGAAGGTCTCCCCAAGAGGCCACTGAACTTATCTGGACAATAAGACGCTGGACTTTATGCTAGGTATGTGTTTGCAAGGAACGAATCTCAACTGAACTTGAACTGTGGTTATGCAACAAGGTGGAGGAATCCACCATGGGGGGAGGGGTATGGGAGGGGTGGGGGGAATCCCCAGTGCCTATAAAACTGTACCACATAATACAATGTAAACAACAATAAAAAAAAAAAAGAATTGTGCAAAAGAGTTCTTATAATTCCAATTAAATAAAATTAGCATATTTGTGGGCTCCCGCCGCCTTCATGGGGCGGTGAATGGGATTTGGGAGGGGCGCGACCTTGGGCCTGGGTTATTTAAACCTCCAGCTGCCAGGAGGCTGCTGGTGGGTCTCAGGACGGGGCGTCTCATGCCTGGATCCCGGACGGCCGCCATGGGCACATGGTGAGCCGTCCTCCCCGGGCCTGCTGGGTTTCGGGGGCCGCTTCCTTCAGGGTGAGTAGACCGAGGGGGGGAGGCCTCTGGGACTGGGCAGGTCCGGGGCCCACCCGCCGCCTTCATGGGGCGGTGAATGGGATTTGGGAGGGGCGCGACCTTGGGCCTGGGTTATTTAAACCTCCAGCTGCCAGGAGGCTGCTGGTGGGTCTCAGGACGGGGCGTCTCATGCCTGGATCCCGGACGGCCGCCATGGGCACATGGTGAGCCGTCCTCCCCGGGCCTGCTGGGTTTCGGGGGCCGCTTCCTTCGGGGTGAGTAGACCGAGGGGGGGAGGCCTCTGGGACTGGGCAGGTCCGGGGCCCACCCGCCGCCTTCATGGGGCGGTGAATGGGATTTGGGAGGGGCGCGACCTTGGGCCTGGGTTATTTAAACCTCCAGCTGCCAGGAGGCTGCTGGTGGGTCTCAGGACGGGGCGTCTCATGCCTGGATCCCGGACGGCCGCCATGGGCACATGGTGAGCCGTCCTCCCCAGGCCTGCTGGGTTTCGGGGGCCGCTTACGTCGGAGTGAGTAGACCGAGGGGGGGAGGCCTCTGGGACTGGGCAGGTCCGGGGCCCACCCGCCGCCTTCATGGGGCGGTGAATGGGATTTGGGAGGGGCGCGACCTTGGGCCTGGGTTATTTAAACCTCCAGCTGCCAGGAGGCTGCTGGTGGGTCTCAGGACGGGGCGTCTCATGCCTGGATCCCGGACGGCCGCCATGGGCACATGGTGAGCCGTCCTCCCCAGGCCTGCTGGGTTTCGGGGGCCGCTTCCTTCGGGGTGAGTAGACTGAGGGGGGGAGGTCTCTGGGACTGGGCAGGTCCGGGACCACCCGCCGCCTTCATGGGGCGGTGAATGGGATTTGGGAGGGGCGCGACCTTGGGCCTGGGTTATTTAAACCTCCAGCTGCCAGGAGGCTGCTGGTGGGTCTCAGGACGGGGCGTCTCATGCCTGGATCCCGGACGGCCGCCATGGGCACATGGTGAGCCGTCCTCCCCGGGCCTGCTGGGTTTCGGGGGCCGCTTCCTTCAGGGTGAGTAGACCGAGGGGGGGAGGCCTCTGGGACTGGGCAGGTCCGGGGCCCACCCGCCGCCTTCATGGGGCGGTGAATGGGATTTGGGAGGGGCGCGACCTTGGGCCTGGGTTATTTAAACCTCCAGCTGCCAGGAGGCTGCTGGTGGGTCTCAGGACGGGGCGTCTCATGCCTGGATCCCGGACGGCCGCCATGGGCACATGGTGAGCCGTCCTCCCCGGGCCTGCTGGGTTTCGGGGGCCGCTTCCTTCAGGGTGAGTAGACTGAGGGGGGAGGCCTCTGGGACTGGGCAGGTCCGGGGCCCACCCGCCGCCTTCATGGGGCGGTGAATGGGATTTGGGAGGGGCGCGACCTTGGGCCTGGGTTATTTAAACCTCCAGCTGCCAGGAGGCTGCTGGTGGGTCTCAGGACGGGGCGTCTCATGCCTGGATCCCGGACGGCCGCCATGGGCACATGGTGAGCCGTCCTCCCCGGGCCTGCTGGGTTTCGGGGGCCGCTTCCTTCGGGGTGAGTAGACTGAGGGGGGGAGGCCTCTGGGACTGGGCAGGTCCGGGGCCCACCCGCCGCCTTCATGGGGCGGTGAATGGGATTTGGGAGGGGCGCGACCTTGGGCCTGGGTTATTTAAACCTCCAGCTGCCAGGAGGCTGCTGGTGGGTCTCAGGACGGGGCGTCTCATGCCTGGATCCCGGACGGCCGCCATGGGCACATGGTGAGCCGTCCTCCCCGGGCCTGCTGGGTTTCGGGGGCCGCTTCCTTCGGGGTGAGTAGACCGAGGGGGGGAGGCCTCTGGGACTGGGCAGGTCCGGGGCCCACCCGCCGCCTTCATGGGGCGGTGAATGGGATTTGGGAGGGGCGCGACCTTGGGCCTGGGTTATTTAAACCTCCAGCTGCCAGGAGGCTGCTGGTGGGTCTCAGGACGGGGCGTCTCATGCCTGGATCCCGGACGGCCGCCATGGGCACATGGTGAGCCGTCCTCCCCAGGCCTGCTGGGTTTCGGGGGCCGCTTCCTTCGGGGTGAGTAGACTGAGGGGGGGAGGCCTCTGGGACTGGGCAGGTCCGGGGCCCACCCGCCGCCTTCATGGGGCGGTGAATGGGATTTGGGAGGGGCGCGACCTTGGGCCTGGGTTATTTAAACCTCCAGCTGCCAGGAGGCTGCTGGTGGGTCTCAGGACGGGGCATCTCATGCCTGGATCCCGGACGGCCGCCATGGGCACATGGTGAGCCGTCCTCCCCGGGCGGCCAGTGCGCCATTGGTGCCAGGCTGTGCCTGCTGGCCGCCCGGCCCGGGAGCTCTGGGGATTTGGTTTTTTGAGTTGCTGCTTAATTAGCTCCAGGTTGAACCCATTGTGCTTCTTGGACCTGAAACAGGCAGTAACTCTTCCTTAGCAAAACTTGTAATCACTAATAATGCTGAGCACCAAATACCAGTCATGCAGAAGCTATGGCTTGGGGCTTGTCCTGCACAAGTAGCTCCAACCCCTGGCCAATGTGTCAACTGGTAATGGAACAGAGTAGATTAGGCACGACTGAGCAAACCTTAGCCCACAAGTAAAACTAGAAACCAGGAGGGAGCAGAGGTCATGCTGAGCTAGGCTCTTGTACCTGCTGGTTTGTGGGAGCCTGGGACGCTAAGCCACAGTGTCTAAGGCAGAGTTCGGGACAGGGGAGGGGCTGTGCCAAGCTGAGTCAGAGCATCCATTGGCAGGCATGTGATCTATGGCTGGGAACAGACCCGGTTGGGGAGCAAAGGGGACAACCCTAGCTGGGCTGAGGTTCCCACCAAGAGGCGCGTGGCCTGGAAGGGGGCTGCGTTCTGATCTGGAAACAGTTGTAGTCTCCCTTGGCACAAGTGTGGACTGGGATTGGATGCACCGAACTGGGCCGGACCCCGACTCCCCCTGGTGTTCTGGAGGACCAGGGCAGATGTGGGATGGACTAGGCAGGGTCTCAAACCCCTACTGAGCCATGGGTGAGCCATACGTGGGTATGGACAAACCATGTCTGGGCTGGAACATCCAACAGCAAGAACCAGATTGGGTTGAAGGCCAGTCAGGAAAAGCCACAGTTCCTGCTATGACAGGAGGTGGACTGAGTAGGGTTGGCTCATGGACCCACTGGTAAGCGTGAAACCTGGCATTGGGAGAGGTTCTGATGGAGGAGCCTGGGCAACTCCTCTGGCAGGACACAGACCCAGCAGGTAAACGCAAGAAACATGATAGGAAACAGCCCAGAAAAAGCCATGGAAAACTACCCACTGGCATACAATTGGCAGACGTGGGGGCAAGACCAGGCTGAATCTGTCCACATCATCCACTGGCAAATCCAGGCACCAGTGTGGGTCGACCCAGGGTCGGTCGCAACAAAGACTAGTGCACATTATGGAATGCCGAGGTGAGGTTGCCTGTACCAGAAGGGACCGCAGCGCCCAGCCAGCCTGAGAACAAGAAAGGAAGTGGGCAGAGCTGGCAGGGGAATAAGGGAGGGTTCCTTTGCTGGACAGCTACTTCCACAGGAGAGCATGGGCTGGGATGGGGGTAGACCAGACTAGGCAGAGCTACCACACCTGTGCGCCTCATGTGGACTAGATCAGGGAAAAGCCAGGCTGGGCGGATTATTCCTACTGGTGCAAACAAAATTAAAGTGGGCGAGGTTTGTTTGGGCAGCATCAACTGGAATCTGGGAGTGGGAGAGGCCTGGGAGGGAAATAGTGGGCTCATCCCTCTTGGGTTACCACTTCCACAGGAGGACATAAAACTAAGACAGCGGCTGGGGTGGAATGGGATGTGGGACAGATTGGATTACTGCTACACTTACTGGCAAACCAGGGTAGGGGGTGGGCCTGGTTGGGGTTATTGTGGGTCGCTCCAACCTAGGCTACAGCTCCCGCTGGCTTATGTGAGGGCCAAGTATGTGCTGGGCAGAACCAGGCTGGACTGCAACACCCATTGGTTCCAGTGGAAGTCGGGAGTGAAAACAGAACCAACCCAGGAATTGCAACCACCAGCTGATTGGAGCGATGGACGGTGCCAGGCCCTGTACTTGTTAGCACATACAAGAAGTTTCTTTGGAGATCTTCCTAATCTAAATGCTGGACTCAGAACCCTAACGAAGAAAAGAGAGAAGACAGAACAGGTCAACCAACCATCTCAGCTATGATGGACTATGTCAATCAGTGGATTTTTCAAAAATCTCATAGTGCTTGGAGTGGCAAGATTGACAGTGATTCATAACTGTTGCAATATCAAGACCACTTGAGCAAGAACCTCAGAGCATGCCCTATATCCGGGACCTGGGGAGGGTGGGAAATTGGGTGGGCTTCTCCCTTAAATACCCCCCTTTGAATATGAAGCTAACAATATGGAAAACATAAAAAAAAAAAAAATTAGCATATTTAACACAAGCACAAGATGAAAAAATTCCTAAATATGAATAAATAAAATCAACTCTAATATTAAAAATTATAAGGAAACTCTCCACAAATAAAGTAGGACCGGATCCAGGTATTCAAAGTGGCCACCATAAACCTGGAAAAACTTGCCAGATTTGCCTACAGCAACTAAATAAAACTACTAGGTCTTAAAATTGAATAGAAAACCCCATAGACAAAAGTACTGGGTCTCCAAAACATTACTGCAGTTTCTTCTTGAATCTTGAAATCAGGCAGTATTATGCATACAACATTACTTTAGTTCCTCTACATTTCCAAGGAAAATTTATCATTAGCTGCTCTCTAACAATAAAAAAAAAAGGTTGAAATAATTCTGAATTTCTATGTTATTTTAAGGACAAAAACATGTTAACAATATTATGCATTGGTACCTAAATAGAAATTTTCATTTAATTAGGTCTTCAATTTTTCTCTGCAATTATTTACATTTTTTAGTGGGTCTTTTCACATCTTTTTCCCAGCACACATGCAAAAATGTGTTTATTTTTACTATAACGTAGACTTTTTTGTATAAAAAGAACAAGTTTAATGGTTCATGCTTACAGGTTTAAGAACATAACACTTCCATCCTAGCTCCCTTCCTGCCCATCCCCTTCCCTCCACTTATTTTTTCTTTTTTGGAATTTTACAATGATGTATTTTGTTTATTTCATAATCACAAGCTTAATCAATCCTCCACTAAACAAATAATTCAATCAAATAAGTCTTAAAAAACACTGTACCTCAAAAATATTGGCAAGGGCTATAAATAATAATCAAACCTCAAAATGTCAATTTCACTCATATTTTTTGTACTATATATATTAGAATTACAAAGAGAATTCCAAAATCCTGTAGCTGGACTTGAGTAGTCACTGGAAATTTCTCAACAGGAACAGGTAACCCTTCAGGCAAATTCTATCAGTTACTTAAGAAAAATTAACACCTACTCATTTCAAATTCTTCCAAAAATTACAAGAGGGAAGAATTCTCAATAAATTCTAGAAAGTCAACATTATTATCCTGACACAGCAGATAAAGGTGGTCATAATTAAAAAGAATCTACAGATCAATATCCCCTAATCAAAACTACATATGCAAATGACCATACAAGTAATAACCAAACCCATCCAACAGGATTATAGGCCACGAAAAAGTAGGATTTATCCCAATAATGTTAGTGTATATAACACACAGTACAACAGAATACAACCACAACACACTACAACAGAACAAAGAGAAAACAACAAAACTCAAGGGATTTGACAAAACCCAATCCCATATAAAAAAACATACTAAAGAGGAAACAAGAGAAAAATTCCTCAACAGAACAGGCACCTAAGAATTGCCACAGTAACCATCATACTCAATGGGAATGAAGGCTTTTCTCCTAACAGTAGAAAGACAAAGATGTTCACTTTCACCACATGCTAAAAAATACTAAATAAAGCATCTACTGGAAAGGAAGAAATAAAACAATGTCTTTTCACGGCTGACATGTTCCTAAACATTTGCTTAGAATATAGTAGTCAATCATTTTTCTTCAAAAGTACATTAGACATTTACTTTGCTTTTTAATATAAATTGTGGAATAAAGCTTATTTAAATCTAAAACACCTTGCTGGCTTTTAGACAGGAATGCCATTACACCGATCCATTTGGAAAGAAGTGTCATGTTTAGTACAGAGTCGTTGAGTCTATGGAGAGGTCATTTATCTTCCTTCACTTAAGCATCCTTTATTTCATCAGCATTTTGCAACTGTCAGGAGCCTTACACATTTCTGTTCATTTTTACTCCAGCAATTATGCACCTCCTAACAGCAACCATACATTACGAGGATGCATCCCTAGGTGATTCCACATGCATGACCACAGTATCCTTATGCAATCAAGAGGCACAGTAATAACTGAAGTATATGCTCTATCTGCTGGGGTAATACAGCATGCTGTTTGTCAGGGTTTTTTTGGTTTTTTGTTTTTGTAAATATAAGGAGCGTAGTCTAAACGAAAAATAGAAAGTATAGCATAGCAAACACACAAACTAGCAAACGGTTGTTTATCACCAGTATCGAATGTTATGCTATGCTTTTGTGCAACTAGTAACACAGGCCTGTTTCCTGCAGCGTCACCGCAAGCATGTGCTGTGCCAGGACTTGAACTGGCTACGCTGTCACTAGGCCACAGGAATTTTGCAGCTGTGATGATGTTTCATTAAATTTTCTTCTCATATAAACGGAAAAGATACAAACAGAAAAATATTTTCCATGGTTTAGTACCCCAATATATGCACAGTCTGTTTCTTCTCTGTGCATCTATGTCTTCTATTTCCTTTTATTACCTTATTGTGCTAGATAAGTTATAGCACTATTCAGAAAAGCAAGGTACTGTATATAATGGTGGGAGTGAACATCCATCGCAATGTCCCCAGCTTTAGAGAAAGCCGAAGATGCCTTTTACCACTGAAGATGATAACTGCTGTGGGCTTCATAAACTGGGGATGGTCGCTCTATTACTGGTTTGTAGAGTATTCTACGTGGATATTGTGAAATGTTTTTTTCTAGTCAAACTGCCATTATGTAATTTTTCTTCAATAATTTCCTATGGATTACATTAACTGCATTTTGGATGTTGAGTCAACCCTCTTTATCTCACATGGACACCATTTGTTCACAGTAGGGACACGTTTTTATAACTGGATACTTCCTATTTGCTCCTAAGCTTATGGGAGATACATGTCTTCGTGATACAAAACGCATCACGAAGTGTCCCTTATCCTTTGTGAAAACATTGTATAAATAATTAATTCTTTTTTAAAATGCATATTTGAAAGGAGAGCGGGATAGAGGGAGAGGAAGGAAGTGAGACGGATGAAGAAGAGTCTCTCCCATCCACTGGTTCATTTCCTAAATGCCTACGACACTGGCAGCCGGGAGCCAGCAACTCAATCCAAATCTTGCACATGGGTGACATGGACTTAACGACTTGAGCCATCATCTGTCGCCTCCCAGGGTATGCATCAGGAGGAAGCTCCAACTGGAAACAGAGCCAGCATTCTGATGTGGGCTGCTGGTGTTCCAAGAAGTGAATTATTCAAGACACCAAATGCCTGTCCCCAAAAAAATCATTAATTCTTTAAACATTTGATGGAACTCTAGTGATGATTATAATTCTTCTTTGCTGGGGGGCTATTTTTATTTTGGAGATTTTTTAAGAAGTACAGCTTCGCGAATTCAAATCACCCATGTGATTGCCTATGACAATCTAATCCATGGACCTTTCAGCTTATCTACATGACCACCACTGAGTTTTGGCAATTTGTGGTCCATTCCTTTATGCTGTCAAATTACTGACATAAAGTTGTTACCATTTTCTTATGTGGATGCATGGAAAGCTTTTTCTACCAAGGACCATTTAGATATTTATCACATAATTCATGGTCCATACAAAACTATCAACATAAAAAATTAGCTTGTTATAGGTTTACTGAATTTCAACTGCTGTCTGTGGTTAACTTGACAGGGCAGACTTAATGATTTTATGGGCCAGATATTCCTCATTCCTGTACAAATGTGGGAATAACAATCCCAGACTCTTTCCTGATATCTATCTATTTTTGTCAATATTACTGGTGGTATACCCAATTATTGACTTTTTCAAAAATTTGCCACTTTTTGGGCCCAGTGCAATAGCGTAATGGTTAAGGTCCTCTCCTTAAACACACCGGGATCCCCTATGGGTGCCGGTTCTAATCCCGGCAGCTCCATTTCCCATTCAGCTCCCTGCCTGTGACCTGAGAAAGCAGTCGAGGACGGCCCAAAGCCTTGGGACCCTGCACCCATGTGGGAAACCTGGAAGAAGCTCCTGGCTCCTGGCTTCGGATTGGCTCAGCTCCAGCCATTGCAGCCACTTGGGGAGTGAATCATTGGATGGAAGATCTTCCTCTCTGTCTCTCCTCCTCTCTGTACATCCACCTTTCCAATAAAAAATATACAAATCTTTAAGAAAACTTACCACATTTCAACAGTCCTCTCTATTGCCTTCCAATCTCCAATTACACAAATGTCTACTCCTACCTTTTTCATTATATAAGGTATATTTTGCTCTTTTATCGTTTCTTAAAGTAGAAAATTAAGCACAAGTTTGAGACCTTTCATATTTTCTACTTAGAATTATTAATTTTCCTATCAGCACTACTTTACCTGTGTCTCACATACACTGATAGCCAATGTTCTCATTTTCATTCAGTGAATTTTTAAAGCTTCTTTTGATGTATGCATTTAGAAAGTAAACCACTCAATTTCAAAGTAATCAGATATTTTTCTATGTTCTAGTACTGAGTCAAAATTTGATTTCATTCTCTCAGAGAATAACTGTTGTTACTTTGATCCTCTTAAATCGGATGAGATTGTTTATGACCTAGAAAATGGTCTACCTTTTTGAACGTACCATGAGCGATTGCGAGAAAGACTATTCCATTGTTGTCTCAATTCTATTACCAATGGGTGATGCTGTCCAATTCCTCAATATCCGCCCTTAATTTAATGTCCAGTAATTCTATGTTATGAAAAGCACTGATGCAAACAAGGATTTGTTTCTCCTTTGAATTGAGTAAGTTTTGTTTGTGTATTTTTTTTAAAGATTTATTTTTATTATTTTTTTATTGGAAAGGCGGATATACAGAGAGGAGAGACAGAGAGGAAGATCTTCCATCTGATGATTCACTCCCTAAGTGAGCGCAACGGCCGATGCTATGCCGATCCGAAGCCAGGAGCCTCTTCCGGGTCTCCCACGCGGGTGCAGGGTCCTCGACTGCTTTCCCGGGCCACAGGCAGGGAGCTGCAAGGGAAGAGGGGCTGCCGGGATTAGAACCGGCGCCCATATGGGATCCCGGGCGTGCAAGGCGAGGACTTAACCACTTGCGCCACCGCGCCGGGCCCTTGTTTGTTTATTTTGAGGTTGTATGGTTCAGTAGGGACTCACTTAGAATCATTCCATTTTTGACAGATTAATCCTATCACCAATGGATAATATTCCTCTTTTTGTTGACTATGTTTCTTAAGTTTATTTGATGTTAACAAGGTTATTTTTAACTTGTTTTTATTTGTATACCAATATAACTATGATAGTTACAGCAGAGCTTTCTATGAATAACTTACTTTGTTTTATACAATCTGAAATTTGTTTTTTAAGGATTTATTTTATTTGAGTTACTAAGACAAATGAACACAGAGAGAAAGCAGGGATAGAGAGAGAGGGAAGGAGAGAGAGAAGGAGGGAGAGAGATAGAGATCTTCCATCCCCTGGTTTATCCCTAGGACTAGGGCAAGACTAAGCCAGGAGACAAGAGTTTCTTCTGGGGGCCCGGAGGCGTGGCCTAGTGGCTAAAGTCCTCGCCTTGCACACGCCGGGATCCCATATGGCCGCTGGTTCTAATCCCAGCAGCTCCACTTCCCATCCAGCTCCCTGCCTGTGGCCTGGGAAAGCAGTCAAGGACAGCCCAAAGCCTTGGGACCCTGCACCTGTGTGGGAGACCTGGAAGAAGTTCCTGGATCCTGGCTTTGGATCGGCATTAGCATAAGCCGAAGAGGAATATCTTCCTCTCCGTACATCTGACTTTCCAATAAATAAATAAATCTTTAACAAAAAAAAGAGTTTCTTCTTGGTCTCCCAGGTGGGTGCTACAGGGAGCTAGATCAGAAGGGGAGCAGTCAGGATTTAAAATTCAAAAACCAGTGCCCATATGGGATGCCAGCATTCTGGGTAGAAGCCTTACCCACTACACCACAACACTAATCCCTGAAATTTATATTTCTTTGTTTTTATTTCTTTCTGTGAAAAAGCAAAGCATCAGGGAGGGAACAAATAAGCAGGACATTCTCACCCGCTGATTCACTCCATGAGTGGCCCCAATTGTTCATCTGTGCAGTGCACATGAACTCACCTGGGAGGGTCTGGTCGGAGAATTCTTCCTCCAGTGTCCACGGCTCTTCTCCCTGCTCCAACCTGAGGATCACTTCTGGTTTGTAAACACAAAACCCTGTGAACCAGAAATAATGAAGGACTTGGACCAGGCAGCCTATACGTCACAGTTTCTGACAAACAGTGACCTCGGGGAACTCACTGGAGACGCGGACCCAGATATCTTCTGGCTGTACCTGTAACTGATCAACAGACACAGACTCCCGGAGCCCAGTGCTAGATATCACTGAAGCGGTCCTCAAACACTCTGGACTTACACTTACCCACTGAGACAAGGTGGCTGTAGTTCTCCAGCATCACATCTCTATACAGAGACCGCTGACTGGAATCCAGGTGCTGCCACTCCTCCGGGGTAAATCCTACCATCACATCCTTAAATGATACTGCTCCCTTGCATGTGTGTTCCATCTGAAATATGCAAAACTGGAAGACAGGGAAAAGCGTATGGAATTAATTCTTAACAACGATCGTTGTTTACAGAATGTTTCACTTGCTTTATATTATGGGGAGGAAAGAGAAATCCTAATAGGAATGTTCAAAAGGAATTAGTAAGTCCCCAGGATATACCTTAGACAATTATAGTTGTAAGAAATGCTTGGGGAACAGCCTCCCCCAGGGGTTGGTTCCCAGGCAGCAGGGCTCAGGTTGGAGGCTTGGGTAGCCATGTACTTAGAGCCTGTTGGGTCAGTTGGGCCCGAGACTGCAGACTTGGGCGATGCCCCTGGGACAATCAGCCAGCTAGGTGTGCAGAGCCAGGGGACCAGTCTCCCCTGGGAAGCTGGTTAGGTACAGGAAGCCAGAGGGGGCCGGCCTCCCCAAGGGGCTGGCTCCCGGGCAGCAGGGTCCAGGTGGGAGGCTTGAGCAGCCATTTGCTCAGAGCCACATGTGTCAGTTCATCCTGGGGGTGGGGTCCCGGCCAGCAGAGCTTGTGTTGGGTGGCCCAGGCACAACTGGCCACCCAGAGGTGTGATTTTGAGGAGAGAATGCAAAGACCTTCAGAGGTCAGACAGAAGCGCCAGCCTTTGTGGGAGATCAGAGCTGGGGTAGTTAGGATTGACCAATGCCAAATACCACCCACTGGTGCACACTAAAGCCTGGGCTGGGAGCCTCCAGGCAGGAGGCTAGATCACAGTACCTGCCAGTGAGTCAGAACAGGGATGGAAAATGTTAGACTGGGCCATGGCACTAACCAGCATGTGAGAGAACTGGACCTGAGGAATATGTGGACCCACCCCTTGATCTACAATTTCAGTTGGTTTGCTTGGCAGCTGGGGGTGGTACCAGGCTAAGGTAGGCATGACCATGGAGCCCTCCAACACTCATGGGTACTGGTGTTGGGTATAGACTGCATTGGTACAAGCTGCAACATCCGCAAGCACACCCAAGAACAAAGTGTGGAGTAGGCCGGGCCACACATTCACTGCTCATACACAGGCCGGAATGGAGGGGGTAGTCTCTGATCAGTAAGGACCTAAAACCCACTGGCACATGCACTATTTGAGGCTGGGGATGGGCCTGGTGGGGAAACTTGAGAAATGTCCATGGTAGGCCATAGCTCCCACTGGTGAGCATGTGATTCAGGCCTGAATGTTGGTCAGACCAAGCAGGGTAGCTCCACCTGTTGACAAGTGTGTGGGTTGGTTTTGGAAGAGGGTGGACCAAGCAGGGTTCAGCTGGTAAATAAGCTCATTGGAAATGCAGGAGCCAGACTGGAGTGCAGATCATGCTGGGCTAGGCTATCACACCTATAGGTTTGCATGAGTCAGGGATAGGAGCTAAAGCACTTGGGGGAAAGAGTATATAAGGAGTAATAAAGGGAGGCTTCAGAGAGACTTCCACCATCACTGGTCTCCTCTTGGTGCCTCATTCCCAGACCCTCGCCGTGTCCACGTTACTGGTTCTGCTAGCTGGAGCAAGGGTAGGCCAGGGAAGGCCAGGCTACAGCACCAGAAGGCAAAGGTCAACACAGCAGATGGGTTATGCCAATCTGGGTCAGAGCAACCACTGGCATGAGCAAAATCTGTGGCTGGGAGCAGGCCTGCTTGGCAAACTAAGGAAATGCCCCAGCTGGGTTATGGTTCCCACTGGTAAGCATGGGAGCCAGAATGGAGGGGGCGCGGATGGTCTGGGCTGGGCTGGACATGGCTGCATTGTCCCTTGGCATGGGTATGG
>NW_024466806.1:0-25895 GCF_017591425.1 Ochotona curzoniae
TGAGTTGTTTTGTTATTTTTGAGATACTATCAGTTTTGTTGCAACACAGTTGGGAAAACCTTACCAAGGTAATATTGGCTGACCAAGTCCACCTTAGTACATCTACACACCCAGGAACATGCTGCAAAGCTTGGCCAGGAGAGTTGTCCAAACTGTTCTTTTTTCGCCCTCTGATGAGGTACTTAACATCCTCTGCTGGCCGTGGTGAGCTATCTGTTATGTTCCGCATGTGCATCTGGACATGCTGTTCATTGCACAGGCATCAATGACTGAGGCTCAGTCCCAGTATACACACTCCAGGGTCAGAACACATGTTATGTGATTTTCCCTATAACCAAGGTTTGAGTCCACTGGTGTAATTGGAGTCCCACAAGAAACTTTGTATTGGGTGACCTCAGACTTGATTCATGTAAACCAGCTAATGCAGGATCAAGTTCAGTCCAAAACCTGTACCAGCCAATGCACATACCAGTGGATGCAGCTACTGGTCAGTTCTTCCTCATCCATTTCTCTCATGCAAACTAATCGATTTTGTAGCCTAGCCCAACCGAGCCCACCACAGGCCCAGTTCTCATATCTGTGGGTGCCATGGTTTCGTTGTGTCTGCATCCCAGTAATCCCACTAGACCTGTACCCAGCCTTGGATTTGGAACATGTTTGTATGTGCTGCAAGTTAGTGTAGCCTGTCTTGTGTTCCACCCAGCTCTGGTACAAATCCATGGGTAATGTGGCTTAACTCAGCATGCTCCACCCAAGACCCAGCCACACATATGCTGACAGGTGCTACTGTCTTGCTTAGTCTGGCCCTACCTCAACCCTGGCACTCATGTTCACCAGTAGCCTAGCAGGGATTTGCCCAGAATTTTTCCACCAAGCCTGTTTACAGCCCCAGGTCCTGTGCTTGCCAGGGAGTACCAAGGTCCAGCCAGAAATGACTTGCACACAGTCCTGGCCCTTGCCAATTTGTTTTGAAGCCTAGCCTGGCTGCCCACCCATTCTGGCTCTCTCACATCAGTGATATGGTAACCTAGCCTAACCTGGCCTAACCTTCAGTTTCAGTTCCATGCCCTCTTGTGGACCTGGCCTTGCCTATACCCTTCCCTGGCTCTAACTTGTACCAGTCCTGGCCTACTCCTAGATCTAGCCCACACACATGCTAATGGGTGCTGCAGGCTTGCCTGTCATGACCTGCTTCCATATGTGGCTCTTGTGTTTACCAGTAAGACCTGTGGCCCAGCAGGGGAGCTCCCCAAGTTCCCTTACCAGGCTTGGTGCCAGTCCCAGATCTCACATGTAATGACAGATTCTGGAGTGCACATGACACCCCCAATCCTGGCACTCACCAGCAGGTACTATTGCCTAATCTGACTAGACTTCATGCCACAGAGTGTTACAATCTAGTCCAACCTGGCCCACCTCTAAGACCAGCTCTCATGCAAGCCAGTAGGAGCTCCAGCCTAGCCCAGACTATTCCACGTGTATTGTGGCTTTAGTAGATGATGGAGCTTATCCCAGTCTAGCTTGCCACCATACTTAACTCATATGCATGCCAATAGGAGCTACAGGCTTGCACATCCCATTCCATCTACAGCCCAGTTCTTGTGTTCACTGGTTAGAGCTTGAGCCTAGCAGGAGCATCTCAAAGTTTCCCTACCAGGCCTATTCCCAGCCCTGGGTTTTATACATGCTTGTGAACGCTTCAGCTCAGCCTGGTATGTCTCAGTTCTAACTGGGGGTGTTGCAGCCTATCCCAGTTTGGTATGGCTCATACCCTGTCCTGTCAGAGGGTGCTTTGACCTGGCACAGCCTAGCCAGTCCCCAGACTCTAGAACCACACATACTGATGGATGCTGCAGCCTGGCATGGCCTGACCTGCTCCCAGCAAGGGCTCCCTTGCTCCCTGTGGTCTAGCAGGGGAGTTCCTCTACCATGCCTACTCCAAGCCCCATTCTCACACATGATGCTGGGTGCCACAGCTCTTTTTGGCATGGTCCACACTCAGAGCCAGCTTTTGCATATGCTGTCAAATTCTGCAGCTTGGCCCAGACCAGCCCCTCTCACAACTCCAGTTCCCATGAGTGTTGGTGACTTCCAAGGTCCATCCTGGTTTGGCCTATCACCACATCTAGTTTTTGCATAATCCAAGAGGTCCTTCAGTCCCAAAGAGGTGACCCCACAAGTCCCCTACAGAATCTACCCCCAATGCTCAGGGCAATATTTAAACTGACTAATCCCTGCCCCCCTACACACAGGGATATTATGTAAGCCCTGGTTCATGTCCCAACTGCTCCACTCCCCATCCAGATCCCTGCTTGTGACCTGGGAAAGCAATAGAGGATGGCATCAAAATCTTGAAACCCTACACCCTCATTAGAGATCCCCAAAATGCTCTTGGCTTCTGGCTTCAGATCAGCTCAGCCTTGACCATTGCAGTTATTGGGGAGTGAACCAGTGAATAAAAGATATTTCTCCCTGTTGCTCCTTCTGTATAAATCTGCCTTTCAAAAAAGATTAAGAAAAAGGAGGAGGAGGGAAAGGAAGAGGAGGGGGAGGAGGAACAAATACCTAGAATTTGTATGGACCCACAAAATCTCTGAGCAGCCAAAACAATCTTAAGCAAAAGAACAAATCTGGGGTCTTCACACTGTGTGACCTCGAAATACAAAAGAAAACACAGCTATCAAACTACTACATTATTGACATAAAAACAGACATGTAGACAAATGGGACAGAAGAGAGCATAGAAATAAATCCACACATTTATGTTAAATCCATAGTCAAAAAAAATACCAAGAATATACAATAAGGAAGACACAGTCTCCAGTTAATGACACTAACGCAACTGGATATCCACATGTATATAAAAAAAATCAAACATTATCATATGCAAAAGTCAATTCAAAATGGGTTAAAGACTTCATACAAATGACTAACACACACAAACACACACACAAATGACCATCAAGAAATGCAAATAAAAACCACAATGAGATTTCAGCTCACCCCACAAGATTGGATATAATCTGAAAACAAACACAACCAAAGACAATCTGGCCAGATTGTGGGGTAACGGTAACCAAATCCACTATTTGTGGAAATGTAAACTAGTACAGCCATTATGAAAGACAATATGGAATTCCTCAGAGATGTGAAAATAGATTTGCCATATTACCCAGTCATCCATTCCTGAAAATTTACCTAAGCAAAATGAAATAAACATATCAGAGAGGTATTTGTACAACCATAGTTATTAAAGCTCAATTCACATCAGCTAGGATATGAAAACATGCAACTGCCCACATAATGATTGGATAAAGAAAATGTGGCATATACACATTATGGAAAACTACTTAGCCATAACACTGAATAAAATACAGCCTTCTGCAATAATATGAATGCAAGTGAAAACCATTAAGTTTAGTGAAATAAACTATCCCTCAAATTACAAATACGTTCTATTCTCTCTGGTCAGTGGAAACTAAGAGTGCTATATAAATATATGTGTATGTGTGTATGTACGTATATATCTATGTATAATATATAAGTGTGCTCAATATATATGTACTCTTATATATATTATATGTAAAATATATACATATATATATTCCATATGAGCAATGCTGACATTTTCAAGTTTGCATATTGTTAATCGCCTTTACCTATGCCCTTGAGGAACAGTAGTCTTTTTTCTGTTTACTGTTTACTAAATTCTTTACCTAATGCAGTATAAAGTATGTGATTGGAAAGTGAAATGAAAGCATGTTTTGTTATTGAAAGAGTGGAGGATGGAAGAAAGGAAAGAGAGAAAAAGAAATGAGGACAGTAGGTAGGGCATGGAGATGAGTAAGTAGGGTAGGTATAATGGGGTATGTCATTATCCTCCTTACCCTGTATTGTGAAACATATAAAAATTGTCCACTTTATAAAATAAATAAAATCAGTTTCACACATTTTTGTTTTTTAATAGGAGGAAAAATAGAAACTTACTATGCCATGAAGTTAAGTAACGTGCTACTAGATAAAATAGTCTCCATTACACAGTTAAAATACATCCCCTTAAATGAAAAGCCACAAAACAAAATCAACAATAGGAAGAAAAAAAGAAATTAACAACATGAAATTAAATAACATGCTACTGAATGACTAATGTGTCACTGAAGAAATGAAAAAGAAAATAAAGAACATTCTTGAAGAAAATTATGCTACTGTATGATCTATGAGTCAGTGAAGAACTTAATGAGAAAAAAGTGTTTTGAAAAGATGAAACTAACAAAAAAAGAATCAAAATCCATGAGATATAATTTCTGCTGATCTTTGTTGGTGAGATATGTCTTCTGAAGGCAACAAATAGATGGTTTTGTTTTTTCTTAATCCAGTCTACTAATCTATAATGCTTGATTGATGAGTTTAAGCCATTTACATTCAGCGTAATTATGTGTGGTAATTTGGTCCTGTCATTTTAGCAATGGATTATTCATTGATTTAATCATCCGTTGTTATTTTACTAGGATGTTCTTGGCATTTACCTTTGGTTTTGGTGGGTCCTATTCCTCTTCTCTGTCAAGAGAACATCTTTTAGGTTTGGAAGAGGCATATTCTTTCAACTTTTCTTGACTGTGGAAGAGTTTTATTTCATTTTTAAAGACAAAGGGAAGCTTTGCTGGGTATGTTATCCTGGGCCAACAATTTTTTTTCTTTTACAATCTGGAATATGTCACTCCATTCTCTCCTGGCTGTAGAGTTTCCTGTGAGAGGTCTCCTGTGAGTTTAATTACCATTCCTCTATATATCAATTGATTTTTTTTCATGTGCACATTTAAGGATCTTTTCCTTATGTTCAATTGAAGAGAGCTTGATTATCATGTGTTGTGGTGAAGATCACTTTTGATCAACCCTGTTGGGAGTTCTGTGCCCCTCCTGGATGTTGTTTCCCAATTCTTTGCCTAAAATGGGGAAATTTTTCCTTATTATTTCATTAAACACACCTTTAATGCCAGTTTCTATTTCTGGACCTTCTGGGACCCCCATAACTCTTATATTTGGCCTTTTGATAGTGTTTTTCAATTCTTGAATACCTTTTTTAGCCTGATCCAGCTCTGCTTCCAGTGTTTTGTTTCCCCTGCTGACAAGAAATATCTTCGAATTTTGAGATTCTTCTGTCTCCTTCATTCTATTTTGGAGACTCGCCAATGTACTTTTAATTTGCTTCACGGTATTCTTCATTTAAGATACATCAGCTTTCATTTGATTTATTGCTACTATTTCCTGTATAACATATTCCTTAAATTCCTCAAACTCCTACTTTACAGACTTCTCATTGTTGATAAGAAGCTTTATAATGAATATTCTGAACTCTGTATCTCCCATTTTCTTGATGTCTAGTGCAATGCACTAAGCTCAGTGAGTTCACTCCCAGCTCAACACATGCGCAGCTCACTATTCTCCCTGCAGTCTTAAAGTTTTCCACACCATACAAAATGGCATGCAATTAGGATCTAGGGGACAGACTGGACTGTGAAATCCACTCTTCCCCAATTGCCCTTCTGGGATCTGCTACTCTCTCTGCTCCTGGTCAAGTCAAACAGACCAGTAGGATGGGCAATTCTTTGAGCTCACCACCTGAGCTGCTGGAAAACACTCCTTCCCACCTTGTTGCTGGTGGAGTTCCAGCTGCCAGTGGAATTTAGATCATGGCTCACTGAATGTCAACTGGAGTATCAGTCACTGCAACACCACACTGCTGTGTCCACTGCTTTCCTGTGTCTGTCAGTGTCCAGGTACCCTTCTGCTGTTGTTCTGATCTTTTCTGTTTCCTGCTTCATATTGACTAATATTTCTCTGTTTAAACATGTCCTTACCCTACTCTGCCATCTTTATTCTCTCAGTTAAATGTATTTTAAAAGACTTAAGCATAAGCACAGAAACTGCAAAGCTGCTAGAAGAAAATAGAGAAAAATCTCTAAAACATTGGTCTGGACTCTGGACAATAATTATAAGAATATTTAAGACATGACCAAAGCATAAATAACAAAAGAAAAAGCAAAGTAAACAAATGCTTTACATAAAACTAAGAATCTTCTGCACAGTAAATGAAACAGTTCCTGGATTGGGAGGGAATATTGTCAAACTGATGAGGCTATACTAAAAAATATATACAAGTACAAAGAACTCAATTCAAAAGAAGGAAATAACTCAATTGAAAAATGTATCAGAGGCCAGCATTATGTGTGAGTGGGTTAAATCATAGTTAACGATGTTAGCAAATGAATGTTGGTTCAAGTTCAGTCTGCTCTACTTTCAATCCCATTCCTGTCAATTAACCTTGGAAAGATGAAAAATGGTTCAAGTAATTTGCCCTCTTCCACCCACATGGGAAAACTGAATGAAGTTCCAGACTCAGCTTTTTCTTGGCTTTTGTTTGCCATTTGGATATCTATCTATCTATCTACCTATCTATCTTTCTATCTATCTATCTATTTATCTATCTATCTATCTATCTTATCTCCCCCTCTCCCATGGCCCAACATTTCAAGTGAAGAAATATTTTTTTAAGATTTATTTATTTTTATTGCAAATTCAGATAAATAGAGAGAAGAGGAAAGACTGAGAAGAAAATCTTTCACCCATGATTCACTCCCCAAGTGACCGCAATGGCCTGAGCTGAGCCAATCTAAGCCAGGAGCTCTTCTATGTCTCCCATGCAGGTACAAGATCCCAAGGCTTTGGACCGTCCTCAACTGCTTTCCCAGGCCACAAGCAGGAAGCTGGATGGGAAGTGGGGATGCCGGGATTAGAACTTGTACCCTTATGGGATCCTGGCACGTTCAAGGTGAGGACTTTAGCTACTATGCCACTGCGCCAGGCCCTCGATGAAGAAATATTTCAAAGGTCCAAAGATCCAAACAGATATTTCTCAAAAACTGGAAACCAAATGGCTGGCAGGAATATTTTTTATGACTAGTGTCACAAATCACAGAAACTAAAAGTAAAACAGCAATGAAACATCTGCAGACACCTTTAATATGTCTTTGGTTTTGATTACCTGTGCTTTTGGTGAATTTTCTAAAAAGTCTTCCCTTATTTCTGTGTCTTAGTGAGTGCTTTCTATGTTTTTCTCTAATACTTATAAGTTTTCTGGGTAAAGAATTAGATCTTTGATAACTTGTGGTAACTTTCATGTAAATTGATAGGTGGAGATCTTACTTCTTACCCCTTCAGGCTGCTATTCAAATGTCCCAACAGCATTTTTTCAAGAGAATAGGCTTTTCCCCGAATCATGTTCAGTTCTTTTGTCAAATTCAGTTGACCGCATTGTAGGTTCCCTGCTGGGGTTTCTATTCTGCCTCATTGTCTTCTCTGTTTCTCTACCAGTGTTGGACTATTTTGATGATCACTGCCCTGTAATATGTCTTAAGATCTGGAAATGTAATTCCTCCAGCTTAATTTTTATTCATTGGGATAGTGTTTGCTATTCATGGTCTCTTCTACTCCCAGATAAACTTTTGTACCATCTTTTTTATTTCCAGAAGGAATGTTGGGATTTTTAATGGGGTTGGAATGAATCTGTGTATTATTTTGGTAATACACAAATTTTGATGATGATCCTGCTGATCCAGTAACACAGTGAGCCTTTCCATGTTTTAATGTCTTCTTCCATTTCTCTTTTTTTTAAATATTTTATAACTTTCATTACAGAGGTCTTCCACATCTTCGATTAAGTTAATTACAAGTTGTTTAAGAATCCTCAGTGCTATTTTAAAGAGTACTATATTTATAATTTCTTTCTCAGGAATGAAGTTTTTTATGTATACTAGTGTCATCAATTTGTTATAAATTTTGAATCATGATACTTTGCCAAATTCTCTTATAAGTTTCAATAGTCTCTTAATTGAATCTTTTGTTTCAAAAGGTAGAGAATCATGTCATGTGAAAACAGAGATAATTTAAATTCCTGATTTCTGATTTGAATTCCTTTAATTTGTTTTTCTTGTCTAATAGCTCTGGCAAGGACTTTCAATAACATATTGGATAACAGTGGTGAAAGTTGACATACTTGTTTAGTTCCAGTTTTTAGTGGAAAGCTTCCAGTCTTTCCTTATTTAGTATGAAGCTGGTATCAGGTTGTTTATACACACCTCTAATTGTGTTATATAATGTTCTTTTTATGCCTGTTACTTAAGCTTTTTAGCATGAGTGGTGTTGAATTTTATCAAATGCGTTCTCTGTATCTATTAAGATGATCACATGGGCTTTTTACTGTAATTATTATTATTACAATGCGGTTCCTTAGGCTCTGGTGTTTACCCTCCCCCTAAAAAACCCTTTCCTCACTGATTTCTCCAAGATTATTGCAGTAGTATAGTCCCTCATATGGTTTTTATTTTTCAGTTTGTTGATGTGATGTATCACATTTATTAATTTGTGAATGTTAAACCATCCTTGCATGCCAGGGATAAATCCCACCTGGTCTGGGTGAATGATCTGTCTGATATACTGTTGGATCCTGTTGGCTAGTATTTTGTTGAGGATCTTTGTGTCTATGTTCAACAGGGCTATTTGTCTATAGTTCTCTTTTTCTGTTTCATTTCTATCTGGCTTGGTTTTAAGGTGATATTGGCTTCATAAAAAGAGTTTTGAAGGATTGCCCCCCTTGGTATTGCCTAGAATAGCTTGTGGGAGATTGGAGTAAGTTCTTCTTGAAGCATTCAGTACAATTCTGCAGTGAAGTCATCTGGTCCAGGGCTTTTCCTGGTTGAGAGGGATTTACTTACTGATTTAATTTCATTCCTTATAATAGGTCTATTTAGTTATTAATTGCTTCATGATTCAATTTTGGTAGATTATGTATGTCCAAAAATCTGTCCATTTCTCCTAGGTTTTCACATTAGTTGTCATATAGTTGCTTGTAATAGTTCTTAATAATTCTATGGTAACCATTATTTCCTTTTTTGTCTCTGATGTTATTGATTTGCATCTTCTTCCTTTTTTGATTAGTTGGGCTACTGGGAAATTTATTTTGTTAATTTTCTAAGAGAACCAGCTTTTTGATTCATTGACCTTATATATTGTTCTTTTGTTTTCTATTTCAGTTTTTGGTGATTTATTTTTCCCCACTAGTCTTGGGATTGCTTTGCTGTTGTTTTTGTAGCCCCTTCATCAGTATGGTTAGCTCATTTACTTGGTGCTTTTCTAATTTCTTGACATAAGCATTGATTGAGATGAACTTTCCTATTAACACTGCCTTGATTATCTCTCATATTTTTAAAGGTTTATTTATTATTTTTTTAATTTGAAAGTCACATATACAGAGAGGAAGAGAGACAGAGAGGAAGATCTTCTGTCTATTGATTCACTCCCAAAGTGCCACAATGGTCTGAGCTGCACCAATCTAAAGCCAGGAACATCTTCCAGGTTTTCCACATGAGTGCAGGGTCCCAAGGATTTGAGTCATCCTCTACTACTTTCCCAAGCCACAAGCAGGGAGCTGAATAGGAAGCGGGGCTGCCAGGATTAGAAGCAGCAGCCATTAGCGATCCCAAGGTGAGGACTTTAGACAATAGGTTATCTTGCTGGGCCCCCATATATTTTAATATGTTGTGCTGTGTTGTTGCCTTCCTTCATTTCAACAAATTTTAATATCTGCTTTGATTTATTTTACAAACCACTGTTCATTCAACAGCACATTACTCAAGCTATAAGTATTTGCATATTTTTGGCATATTTTAACTTGTTAGTGTCCTGTTTTACTCCATGGTGGTTTCAAAAGATGCATGTATAATTTTTTTTTAACTTACTGAGGCTTTTTTGTGGCCTGTAATAAGATCAATCCTGAAGAAAGTTTCACATACGAATGAAAAGTATGTCCTCTCAAGCATGAAAGGGTCTGTCAATATCAATTAAGTCCATTTGTATCAGGGCTTAAATGCCAGCAGACTTACAGGTCACTGAGGGCAAGACAATGATGTTCTTTGGCCATAAGAAACACTGGAGACAGGCTGGTGAGGAATGTCCATTTATTCAACACAAATTCTAAACACAAATTGAGTTTGAATGTTTAAGAATGAGAGGGAGCAGGGGAAGGAATATTTATGGAGAACAAATTGGAAAAATGAGAAAAATACAATGATCTAAAGCACAAATAAAGGATCTCTGCCTTTCTCACAAGAGAAAGGAGGAAGAATCTTTTGGCTTCTAATTTGGTTCAGCTCCATCCCAGCCACTTGGAGCCATTTGGGAGGCAAGCCAGCACATGGACGATATTCTAAAACTATTATCTCATTCTCTCTCTCTCCATCACCCTCAAATAAATAACTAAATCTTAAAAAAAAATAACTGATTTGATTATTTATTTTAAAGGCTACTGGGACATCCAGGACATTCCACAGAGGCTTTTGTCACAAGAAGTCAGCTGCACCATAAGGGTCACACTAAGGTGTAAGGGAGGGAGGGGCCCTATGGGGGGCAGGGAAGTAATGGAGACTCAGCCCCTGGGGGAGCACCCTCAGCACATGAGCCAGGGTTGAGCCCCTCTTCTGGGGGCTTCCCAGCCTCTTCCAAAGCAGGAGAATCACTCGGGGTCACAGGGCACTTCTCAGACCTACCCACTGGAGAGCAGATGCTCAGGGTCACAGCTCCTGACTTAATACTGAAATATGGAAACAGGGGTTCAGAGAAGGATGCTGGGGAAAATGAGTGCATGTGGGACCCATCAGTCATGTTATAGAAGGAGATGTCCCGTTTATCATAGTCCAGGAAGACTCCCACTCTGCAGAGATCCTGCTTAGGGGATAGAGCTATATTTTCCTTGGTGAAGGCATAGTATTTGTCTATAAATCTCCCTATAACCCAGAACCCCTTCTCTGGGGATTCTTTATATGGCCCTATCCTTAACACATTCGGCTTACAGACCCCCAGAGTCCACTCGCTGACTGTTCTATCGCTGATCTCTACCTCCCAGTAACATCTTCCTGATGTGATGCTCTTAAAACCCAACACACTGCAGCGGACATCTGGGTTCATACAGGTGTCCTTCCAGGTCACACTGGTTCCTTCAGCAGAGATGGCAAGGTCGGCATGGGCAGTGCCTGGATCCAGAGTGACAGACCCTGCAGAAAGAACTCCCAATCAGGCAAGGTCTTTTCTTACCTCATAAACAAGGTGCCCAATCATTTTCGGAGCTCCAAGCTGCATGGGGAAAGGGCAAGGACCTGAGCTAAGAACCCTGGAACTCAACCTCTTATGCTCAAGCGGGAAAAAGAACCACAGTGCTCTCTGACATTCATGTGTCACAAAGATCTGATAAGCAGACCCAGCATTGTTCTCTTTCAGTCCCAACCCCAGCACTGCTAATGGTATCAGCATCTACATCACCACAGGGAACTAAAAAAAGAAGCAACAGGCATGGGGCCACAGGAGAAGCACCCAGGAAGACCATGAAGTCACTCACAGGCCTGGAACTCTTCCTTCCGCCAATCTACAAGAGAAAACACACTTATATCAGGCTCTGCAAACTGCACACAATTACTCAGCACCTGATTAACTGAGACAGGGATGAGCAAGTGATAGGAAATGTTTGTACACACACATACACACACACAGCAGAGCAGAATCCTTCCTGCAAACAGCAAACAAAAAGCTAACATTGCAGAAATGAGAAACTGGACTCTGACGTCAACAAAAAATCCATTACCCACATCTGACTATCAATCTGTGTAAATTTCCTAGCCACAAAATCATCCTGAAACCTATATTTATCTGAGAGTAAATCAGGGGTATCAAAATTCCAATTATGTATATTATTCTATTTCATTTATGTACAGAGTACTGACTAATCTGAACTTCAGGCTGCTTCTAACCCATGGCGGAGGGAATGCTATTGACTAACTTGGGACATAGAGGCTGACTCCCAGAGCTGTCAGTGTTTGAATCCCAAGAACCTGTGACTGTGACAGTAAGAGAGCTTTGCTGGTGGGATACAGGTTCAGAACTTTAATTTAGAAGAGTTCACTGCATTATCCAATGGTGCTTATTCTAATCAGATGAACTCAGAAACGGTTCTCAATCTGTGTGTGCTCAGAAGTTATACTACGATAAAAACAAAATCTGTAAAATGCAAACATTGTTGAATTTAAAAACAGAGCACTGGGGCCCTGAACCACACCAGGCTGAAGGCTGGAAGAGGCCAGACTGAGAAAGGAATATGGACTCACATGCATTTATCCCAGTGAGACCTGTTACAATGCACATTACCCCTAAAAAGAATGAACCCTTAGGCACATAAGAAATTCTACTGAAGTAGGAGAAATGGGTGTGAAAAATACTACATCACATTTTTGTTCTTGTTTTTCTAAAAAAAAAAAAAAAAAAAAAAAAAAGCACCTACTAATCGGTAGCCATTAGGCTTCATGGCTTACAGTAGAGCTACTGATTAGGTTCTGCACTGTACATGTCTGAGAGCTTGGCCCTGATGCCCAAATCCAGCTCCAACTCCCAATGCTTTCTTCCTGCCTGCACACTGTTGGAGGCAGCAGATAATGGATCACATAGTTATATCCCTGCCACCCATGTGGGAGTTTAAAAACAAGTTCCCGGCTCCTGTATTTGGCCTCAGAATAGCACTGAACAATCCTGGATAATTGGATAATACGGCAATTACAGAGTAGAGAAACAAATGAGAGTGAGCTTTCATTCTCTCTCTCAATTTCTCTCTCTCCCCTCATTCAGATACTTAAAAGATAGCAGAATATGGAAAGACCACCTTTTATAGACAAACATTAGCATGGTTGAAGCAGAGAGGGGATCTAGAAAATAGTAAAGGACTGACAGAAGGCAGAGTAGCACCTGGAGACTGGCAGACATGGAAAAGCAGCAGTAACTACAATGGTGTTGTAGTGACCAGGTATCCCACTAACATACCTAGCAGCCATCTCCAGTGCACCAGTGAACTGCACCAGCAACCAGGTGGGAACAGGAGTTCATTGGGGATCAGCAGGTAAACCCAGGCAAGAAACTGCCTGTCCTGCTGGTTTGTTTGATTTGACCAAGAACAGAAACAAAGCAGCAGATCCCAAACTGGTAATGCAGAAACAAGACGGATTTAACAGTTCAGACACCCAACAAAGTTGATCTGGGCATAATGGTGTGTAGAGAGGCAAAGGCTATTGAGCAGAACTGTGTATGCAATAAGGTGGAAACAAACTCATTTCTGGCTCAGTGAATTGCAACAATGTGACATCCTATAGGTTTCACCCAACATAAGTCAGGTAGCCCCAGAACTAATGGCCAGTAGATCAAGAACTCCATGAGTGGCACATCAGGCACCATTTTGTACAGTGTAGCAAAGGCTTTGAGACTACAGGGACAACAATGAGCTTTTGTGCACTGAGCTGGAAGCAAACTCACTAAGCTCAGTGAATTGTACAGGTGGCCACTCATTGGAGGGAGTGGCAGAAGTGACTGCAAACACAGATCTGGGTACCAACCGAAACAACTAAATTGAATTGTAGACCTGTGGGTGACAGATCTTAGAAACCTGCCCTAATGAGAAAAATCTGCAAACCAGAAGCACAAGGACCAAAAGCAAAAGAAGAGACAGAGGCACAATGAATATTACTGAAGAATCCCCTGCAACAGAGCAAAATCCTTTGCCAACCTCAGAGTTAATTTACGAAGACATTGTGAAAATGGGGAACACAGAATTCAGAAAATTCATTATAAAGCTTCTTATCAACAATGAGAAGCACATACAAGAGTTCAAGGAATTTAAGGAGTATGTCACACAGGAAATAGCAACACTGAAACAAAATCAAGCCAAATTATTGGGAATTTTTAACGGAGCAAATTAAAAATTCAGTGGAAAGTCTTGATAACTGAATGCAGCAAAAAAAAAAAAAGAATCTCAGAATTGGAAGATATTTCCTGTCACCAGGGGGGAAACAAATAAAAAGCTGGAAGAGGAGCTGGGTCAAGCTAAAAAAAAAAAAAAATTATTCAAGAATTGAAAGGCACTATTAAAAGGCCAAATATAAAAGTTATGGGAGTCCCCTAGGATGTGCAAAAACAGAAACTTGGTTTGAAAAACATATTCAATGAAATATTAAAGAAAAATTTTCCTAATCTGCAAAATGAATTGAAAAACAACATCCAGGAGAGGCACAGAACTCCCAACAGAGCAGACCAAAAGCGATCTTCACCACAACACATAATAATCAAGCTCTCTTCAATTGAACAGAAGGAAAATATCCTTAAATGCTAGTGAAAAAAAAAATCAGTTGACATATATAGAGGAATGGCAATTAAACTCACAGGAGACCTGCTTACCCTCATTCAGCCACTCCCTGCCTGACAAGTAATACATACAGAATACTCAGAATACTGCACATCATTTCAGATATTTCACAGATACCAACAAAAACATCTATCCACAAACAACCTGGATGGTCTGTTTCCATATTTAGAAAATTTACTCAGAGTAACTCATTCCTCAGCAACCAAGGATGTGTAGAGGAAGACACAAAGCTTGAACAGTGATCAAAGTATGAAACAAAAAGAGCAGCATCCAAGAAAACCAAGAAGAGACAGGAAAGCAAAACTGCTACTTGCAGCATAGCAATCTGGGGACAAAAAGGGATAGAACTAACAACCCTCTTAGTGACATCTGAGGTATAATAGGCAGGTGTGGCTTCCAGCATTTTTAGAGACCAGCAATTCTTGATCTGGAGAGCCGTCACTCTGCTGCTCTCTCACCGGGGGAATCACACCAATGAAGGATCATCTAAAGAAGGGCTTTCAGAGAGTGTCGCTAAATGTAACAGTGACCTTCAGTAGAGGGAGAGCCCAGAATGGAGGCAGAGCTGTGCTCCCAAGGACAAGTCCCTGTTGTCCTCCCATGAAGGCCACAACAGGGACAGGGAGACTGGGGACCCCTCTCTCATGCTGCGGGGCGGGGGGAGGGGGGGCGGGGCAAAGACAGATGAAGGGCAGGGCAGGGCAGAGGGAGGGGAGGCAGAGGAACCATCAGCTCACTTACCAGCATACAGCTGCGCCTTCCTCCAGGCTGAAAGGAAACACACCTGTGAGACCACAGCCACCACCTGCTCAGCCCCCACCTGCCCTCTGTGCTGAGGGGAGAGACAGCAGGAGGAGGGAGGCTGCAGAGGAGTGGCCTCCTGCGATGTCAGACAGCAGAGGACTGTGGGAAATTCCCTGGGCCACAGATCAGGAAGCCTGACTACAGGTGCAGTTGCTTTCCCTTACCCTTGCTTTTTGACATGTGACTATCAACTCCCTGTCCTGGGCCTCAAAACCCACAACTTCCTATGTCATTTATTCCTCAATGATGCTTATAAGAAAAAAAAAATGAACTGCATATGATTTAAAAAGTTAATGAAAAGCATAACTGACTCTGTCACAATTGATTATTAAATAGCATTTCCAGGAAACAGATTTGAATACAAAAGGAGAATAAGGGGCTGACTCCATAGTACAGCACATTAACCTATCACCTGCAGTGCAACATAAAGTCCAAATCAAAACCCAGTAGTTCCGCTTCTGATCCAGATCCCACCTGATGCATATTGAAAAGCAGAAGAGGAAAGTCCAAGTGCCTGGGCCATTGCACAAATGTAGGAAACCAGCAAAAAACTCCTGGTTGCAGTCTTTTCTGGAGTGAACAGCAGGTGGAAGACATCTTTTTGACTCTCATTCTCTCTCTGTAATTCATTCAACTAAATAAAATAAATCCTTAAAATGAAAAATGAAACCAGAATGAGAAGTATCAACATCCTCATACAATATTTCTGGAGAGAAGCATCAGTACTCACAGAAATATTCACCTCCCATTACATTCCCACACCTGGTCAGCAGCCCAGGCCTCTCCCTATCCATTCTCAAATGTACCTGCGAGAAACAGCAGAGAAATGGCTCTGCTGGTGGCATTTTGGGAATGAGATGGGAGCTCACATTCCCAAAATCAATGAGCCATTCATTTATATCCCACCTCTCATGAAATCTAGAGCATCTGCTTTTGGCTTCCTGGTGCACACCAACGGATCAGTGCATTGCAGGCTAAACATTAACAACCCTCATAAGGAGAATGGGACAGAATTGGAGTAAAACAGGATGCAGTATGTTCTCCTTGGGACATTTCACACCCTTGTCCTAAAGCATAGACAGGAAACAATTGCACAGATGAGAAAAAGCACTGTGAGCAGGTCTCTACCTCCCACCACCAAACACTGCAGTCAGCAGAGAGAAGGGCCTGTGTCTAGACAGAAACAAGGAGGGGATACAGCTGGGCTCAGTGGGACAGGAAACCTCAGGACATCTCCAAAGTCACTCACCAGCCTGGTACGCTGCCTTCCTCCTACCTGAAAAGCACACAGGGAACAAGTGAACTGAGAGCCACAGTGTCCTCTCCAAGGGACAGAGTCAGGAGGGAGAGCAGAGCTTACCGAGTTCTGCCTGGAGCTCATCTGAAAGAGAGTGGAAACACCGTGAACTCCACACCAGGAAGAGGAGAGACCATGTGCTGAAGACCCCACAGCAAAAACCTTCTCTGGTGAGGGAGCAGTTTTTTGACTCAATACATTAACCCACTGCCTACAGCATTGGCCATCCCATCTCAACGCCTTCCAAGTACATGCTGTTCCATCAGAAACAGTTTCCTGCAAGTCACTGTGGGAAAGCAACCACATGGGCCTTGCTTGGATAAAATTAAAGGCTCTTAGCTTTGGCCTCTCCTAGCCCCGGCTATTATGCCCATTTGAAGAAAGAAAAAAAACACTTAAATGGAAGATTTCTCTCTCTCTCTCACTCTCTCTCTTTCTCATATATCTGATTATATAAATATACTTACATAAGTTTATGTATATATATGTGTGTGTGTGTGTGTGTGTGTGTGCTTCCAAATATTATTTTTAAATCTTCAAGGTAAATAAATCTTAAAAAAAAAAAAAAGAAAAGAAAAAACAGGTCCTGCTCTGCAGTCATTTGAATGACCAAAAGCAATCTCCTCAGGGACCCTTCCATTTGACACTGTAGCCATCAGACTTCTGCCAGCCACCCTCCATAGATTTGTTTTTCTCTTTAGTAATAAATCCAATTTGACTATGAATGCCTACCCTGTCCCTTTCTCTGTTCTGCATGTGATTCCAAACATTCTCTGTGTTCTACAAAAGTTTTGACTCCAAACCCACTCACACCTCCATACTTCTTCCCCTTTTACCCCATCTTTTCTGTTCCTGCACAACATCTGCTCTGTGTCTGATGTCCTGGGTGTCCCCTGCAGCTGCACCCACAGACACCAATCATTCAAGGTGGTCCCTCTCAGCACAGCTTCTGCCCCCACCCTGCCTGGCCCAATCCTGCCTGGCCCCGCCCTGCTTACCTATGACCTTCAGAGCCTCCTCCTTTGCCTGCTGGTCTTCCTCCTTAGCCCGGCACAGATCCTTCTGTCTCTGCCTCTCCCGCACCTTTGCAGAATGCTCTCTCTTGGTGACCCAGCCAGCTCCAACAAGTAGCAGCCCCAGCACAGTCAGGCTTACAGCACAGGCTGCCTTCCAGGGAGAGGCCTGAGGGAAGAAGGGCTCTGTGCCCAGTGGGACACACAGTCAGGGGAGGACCCAAGCCCAACCAGCACACCCAGGGACACCACCCTCTCCAACCCTGCTGGGAAGGACAGACAGCACTGACCTGGGATCGGGATGGCCATGACCTTCTCCTGGCCCAGGATGGGATTGAGGATGGAGCAGGTCACATCCCCTGCAGAGCTGTCTCTCACCACCAGAGCAGCCTCCACGCTGAACAGCCCTGCTGCATCTTGGGTGTGGGCCTCAGAGAACTCCAGGAACTTCTCTCCACGGACGTCTCTCCACTGCACCTGGGGCTTTGGGAACCACCCTGAGGCCTTGCACACCACACGAACTCCATCCTTCTCTGGCCCTTCAATGTGCACTTGTGGGGCAGAGCCCAGGCCTGCAAGAGGGGAGCTGTGGAAGTCTTGGAGACCCATGTGGGGCTAATGGTCTCAGCAAAGTCTAGTGTTGCCCACCTTCAGGAGTCACTTGTGTTGCATTCTGGGAACGCCATGGAAAAGGCATGCCACAAAAGAGACCAAGAGCCCTGGGACCTTTAGGAGGCATGAGCTATGGTACTTTTATCACTGAGAGTCAGAAACAACAGTAGATGTTTTTTCCCAGGACTGCATCCTCAATGTCTAGTCTTCATCTCACACACTCCTAAAGCATCTACTTCTATCCCAAAGCTTCTCTTTTAAATAAATCACTTTCAAAGTTATACACCTCCTCAACTTCTTTGCCTCATATGTACATCACTATGAACTACCTCAACCAGGTTTCCTTAAAGACTCTTAGAACTAAACATTTCAGAAACAAATATACAATGTTAACTCATTTGTGATAGAGCTTGTCCTCTACCAAATTCCTCACACTCTGACTCTGGTGTTGGTCATGTGATTTATTTGACCAGTAAGAGATTAATGTGACAAGCAGAGGTCTGAAATATGTTGGAGCCATTGGCTTTGCCTCAGCACTACTCTGGTATCTTCTACATTTTGACCCAATTTATCTGCAGTACTCCAAGCCCCAACATCTTTGCCCTTAGGACAGACACACCTAGCCTGAAGAACTGCTTGATTAATCGTGATTGGCCTCATCAGCAGGCTGTGCAGGCCACTGCCCTCTCATGTGCAATCCACAGGGGACTCTTAGAATCTCACTGCAGTACTCAGGTGCCTGCACAAGTACTTAGGCTGAATGATTTTTCCTGTTCACGGTGAACAGTGTTATTCCAGGACAGACCATGTCTTAATTACAATATAATCATTCTTGCCATCTCTATCATAGCTCCCACCTCCTCCAATGGCCTCTGGTGTGCCAAGAGTAAATCTCACATACACTCCCATGCCAAGGGTTTCACTCTGGGTACCTCCCTGTATTAAATACTGTGCCTCCAGAACCATGTAAGACACTATACCTACATCTTTTGAGCCATGCTCAGATCATCCATAAAGCCACGCATGCAACACTGTGTAACTGCACAGTTACCTTCATTCCCCACCCCATATCCTGATCCCCAACTCCTGGTGCACTTGTCCCCACCTAATATCATCCGTTTATTTATTTATTTTACTTTTTCTATCTCAGCCTCTGGAATATACACAGCAAGGGCAAGGATCTTTACTGACCTTGGTGCCTAGAGCAAGGCATGGCATTCATAAGGAGCTATACATTTGGGATTAATATTGACATGGTTGGTGCTCTGCCTCAGCAGCTGAGCTTCTGCCCCTGTTTCTGCCTCATTCCTCATCCAGCATGCTGTTAGTGAGTCAGGGAAAGCTGTAGAAAATGACCCAGGAGTTGGAACCCTGCACCTACACAGGAGACCTGTAAAAACCTTCTACCTCCTATTTCCACTGCATTGCAGTCAAATGAATGAACAGGTTGGGAGAAGATTCTCTCTCTCTCTCTCTCTCTCTCTCTCTCTCTCTTTCTCTCTCTCACACGCACATGCTCTCTCTCAGGCTGCCTTTAAAAAATAAATAATATTTACTTTTTAAGATTGGTATTTCAAATATAAATCAGTAAATGAACTGGCTCTTTCTCACTACAAAGTAAAATGTTAAATTGCTTGAGTTTTCTGCCAAAACCAATCTACCCAAGGTCTGTGTCTAGAATACAGACTAAGACACCAACCTGCCACCTTCAATTCTAAAATGTCTTCTTCATAGTAATCTCCCTTCTGGAAAAAGCAGGTGTACTTCCCGTTGTCTGAAACCTGGATATTCTGGATGCGCACAGCAGCCTCACCCAGGGAAAGGAAATCCCTCACCAGTGAGGTCCGCCCTGCATACTGGGGCAGCTGCTCCTCATCCAGCTCCTGGCCATTCTGATAGACGAGCACTGCTTCTGAGAACTTGGAACGGAACCACCGCAGCTCCATGTCTTCTGCATTCATGACTGGCCACAGGAAGCAGGGCAGAATGGCATCACCACCCAACACTGCCACTATAGGGTCAGTTGGAGCAGTTACCAGGAATTCATCTGTGGATGCAAACACAAGACAGAGAACACTGGGAGACATAGATCAAGGACAGACACACAGACCATCAAGAGGGGGAACAGGCAGACTGGGAACAGGTGCTGAAGGTGGGACCCCAAGGATGAGGACTGAGTAGTGATAACTCTGTATCTGAATAGGATCTCAGATCATGAGTACATGGCCCAGAAATGACATCATGGATGCCCTCAATTGCCTGGCTACTGGCCCCAGGCTGTCCCATGAGAAGAAACCTCTACCTCTATGGGTCTCATTCCTGAGCATACACCAGAATCAAAAGTCAGACTGTAAAACTCAAATCCAAGACCCTATCCTCATGGTGCACGTGTCTGGAATGAGTACAGAAATTTCTAAGCACCCCTCCGGTAGCTGACACTGTTGGTCCAGAAACCACACTTGGAGATCCACAGCTCTGACTTGGTGTGTATGAGGACATGCTGGACACTGACCACAGCACATATCTGGGGCTTCTTCAGAACTCCTAAATCCTTCAGCCACACCCTTAGAAATGTCCACTCCCACATCTAAGTTTATTGCTTCTACACATATTAATCTTACCCACTAAATTTGAAATTAATCTAAAACAAACTCCAAGGATATTTCTACAGTAACCCTGCCCTTGGGGCCAGCACTGAGTATAGCTAATAAGGCAGCCAACTGGGACACCAGTGTCTCATATTTGGAACCTGTTTGTGTTCCTGCTTCTCTGCTTCTATTCAGTTCCCTGATGATGTGCCAGGGAACGTAGCAGAGGATGGCCTGAGTGCATGTGCCCTGCACCCATGTGGGAGGCCCAGAAAATGCTTCTGGCTTTAGACCAGCCCAGCTCCAAGCATTGTGGTTCTATGGGGAGTAGAACAACAAATGAAAAACATCTCTCATTCTCTTACTCTCTCTTTCTCTCTCTCTCTCTCTGAAATTCTGCCTTTTTAAATAAAATAAACTTTAAAGAAAAAAAGGGGGGAAAGGAGAAGGTCAGCCATCATCTCTATGTCCTCTCCCTTGGCATCTGAGCCTCGTGACAGAGTCACGGGAGCACCCTGCTGCAAGACAAGTTACCATGCGCCAAGATATATATGCCAGGGGCCCCCTCAGCACTGTGCTGCTCCACCCTGGCCCAGCCAACCTCGTCTCTCACCAGGTGATGGCAGTAGACCAGGCACATGGCTCTCTCCCCAGTACAATATTTGAGATCTGCATCCCTACTCTGCCCAAGGCACTTCTGTTCCCCAGTGTCCCCAGGCCCAGCAAGTGTACCCAATCCTGCCCCGACCACAGTTCCTGCTTCTCCACTCCAGAACCAGTATGCTCTGCTGCTCCTCATACCCAGGCACACTGCAGCCTCTCATAGGCTGCCTCTGTGGAACTATCTTTCATACCTATCCTCACAGCTAACCCCTACCCCACATCCTGATCCGCTCTCTATCTACACTGCCTGTCTCTGAATGTGGCTGCTGCTCTCACACACCTCCGGCACCCCTGCCTACAGGTTCCCTGTCCTGCCTTGTTTCCCTATACTTGTTTCCTGTCACAGACACAGGCCTGAGAGCTGCTCACTGTCCCTGATAGAAGGAAAGTCCCAGGGGGAAGAGCACAGCTCTATGTGAAGGGCTCTCAGACAGTACTGGCACAGAGTGGGCACACAATGACACGGCTTGGGGGATCAGTGACTGCTGAGCATGCCTGGACAGGAAAGAAACCAGGAATTAGAAAAATGTAATCTTTAGGTTTTTCTAATGCTTACTTTTTAAACACATATCAGAAAAATACTTGGACATTTGTCAAGATCCCTTAAACTCTTTAATGTTTATTGATTAACCTTAAACATGTAACAAGCCTCAGGGTTTGGGAGCACCATACTCTTTCAGACCTGGGCCCTCAAATCTCATCCCATCCTACAAGAGAGCATCAGGGCCTCCTCCAATCAAAGGGAGGAGAGACAGGGACACACTTACCTGCAGAGCCCCATGTGGACAGCTGCACAAGGAGAAGCAGTGAGGGGAGACTGCATAGCAGAGTGGGGCGGTAGCCATGTTCCATATCCTCAGAACTAGGAGATGGGTAGGGGAGGAGGCAGCTGGACCTGCAGACAGGAGCAGGAAGCAGGTTCAGCACAGAGGGTCAGTTAGGTGGTAACAGAAGGATGAGGGTCACCTCATCATCCTTCACAGATGACGGTATCTCCTATAGGATCTTCAATCCCAATCCTCACAGAGCCCATGTGCCCATTACAGGCACCCAGCAGCCTGTCTGGCTTTTTGCCTGTGATGTCAAATCACTTGGAATCCCAATCCAGCCCCTTCCTGCATGGACCCAGAACAAGCCCCACATTCAACAGGTACCCAAACAGTTCCCCAGTGACAGGTGAATACCCATTATGTGTAGGATGATTTCTCCATGAGCATTTAAGGACCCTGGAATGAGGCCACAGAGACAAGGACATGAGCCATGGTCAAAAAAAGATCCCATCCACTGTAGGAGAAAGGGGAAGAGGGCAGCTTTGATCCTAGAAGGACAGGTTCAAGGGCCCCTCTACTGGGCTCCACGCAGCTCAGCCACAGTGTCACCACTTCAGGCACAGTCCTTGGCATTTCTTGGTTCTTTTCTTGTTGGCCAAAGAAGAGGTAGCAGCCTCAACCACCCACAGTGCAGTTAGAGTGACATGACTTTGTATTAGAACAGTTACAACATACAATTTGAACAGAATGTAAGGGCCATTGCTGTGGTATAACTGTATATGCTGCACATTGCATATGGGTACTGGTTCCATTCCCAGACACTCCAGTTTAGATCCAGCTACCTAGTAACATGATTGAAAAAATAGCAGAAATTGGCCCAAGTGCTTAGGAAACTGAAACCCATGAAGGAAACCCAGGAAAAAATTCCAGACTTCTGGCTTCAGCCTGATCTAGTCCTGGCGATTACAGCCATTTTGGGAATAAACAAGCAGATAAATGATATCTTTCATTTTCTCTATAACTGTGCTTTAAAGAAAATAAATGAAATTTTTTAAAATAGGGAAATTAGAAAGAGGGAAAGAAAGAGAAAATAAGAAGGAAAGAAGGCAGGAAGGCATAAACAAATGAACAAATGAACAATGGAAGGAAGAAAGGAGAAATGTAGTCCTAGATGGTAAAAAATAGAATTAAAAGAAATGAATAAGGACACGTGGCATACTAAGGTTGTCCTTGGTCTTCTTGGGTCTTATCTACTTCCTGGATGAGACTTGTTCCAGCCTCCCTCTCCTGCCACCCTGTTCCTCTCAACATTCTCAGCCTCTTCCCAGGCAGCTGCTCCCATCCACCTCCTCCTCCCTCACAGGCATCCTCAAGCCAGCTTACCTGCTCCTGTTTGTCTCCAATGTGAATGGCAGTAGCTTCCTGCAGAATCTCTAAACACATCAGATCCAGAAACTTCAGAGCCACAGAGACCCCAGAAGCCAGGATATCTACTCTCCAAGGTGCCACCTGCCCTCAGAGTCACTGAATCCACTTCCAGGTTCACTGCTGGGCTCAGGGCTCCTACTCTGAGGATACCATAGGCTCCCAGAAGATCATTGCAGCAGAGTGGGCACAGCTGCAGCAGCCTCAGCAGAGCCCTGGCCCCGGGGTCCACTGAGCCCTCCCAGCCACGAGCACCAGCCCCTCTCCTGGTTCTGGCACTATCTAAAGCGAAAGCTACCCCAGCAACCTGAGCAGGAAGTGCCTACCCTGTGGACTTTGCTCCCTGCTCGAAGCATAAGCAGTTACATGGATCACCCAGCAGCTGCCCTGGGTGTGGTGGTAGCACAGGCTCACACAGCTAAAGCAGGCCCTCAGACACTCCTCTCAGTCACTACCTCCACTATATATCAGGGAAACTTCCCAGGGTCATGAAATGTTGGAGATCCTTAAAGAAAAAAGAAGTAGCAGCAGCTAAATCTTACTCAATGTATATTAATTGTCAGGATTTAAACTACATACATAAGATTCATGCTACCTTCTTATCACACCTGTATTGAAAGGTAGAGCTGCAGGGAGACTGCACCCTCCAGATTCCCCAGCTCTCCCTCCCAGCCCAGCCCAGCCCCAGTTCCAAACAACACAAAGTGAGAAAGAGCTGGCAAAAGGGACACAGACTTTAGGGCCTCCACTTGATATACTGCCTGGAAGCTCCTCTCACGCTACAGCCCAACCCTTTGCTCTGCTTATCAGGGAACAGAGGCAGTGCCCAGCCCAGGTCAGAGTTTCTGTAAGACACACCCAATGGCCCTATGAGCTGTGCAGGAGGGCAGCAAGCAGCAATCCTCTCCTTCCAGCTCCCCAAGACACCAGCCCAGCAGCTATAACATTACTTTGTTCACTGAGCCACCAATGATTTCTTGCTGAAATTACAATACACCTTGGATTACTACCTTAACTCCTTTTTAAAACTTCTTATCATGCTTCTTATCATTTAGTTGCTTCAAGTGTTTTCAAAACAACTTCAGTTACACACCTAAGACAAAAAAAAAAGTTTAATGAAAATTATATTAAACCTATTCTGATTTGAAAATGTGATCAATAATAGAAAATAATAACCATTTTTACTAATATAGAGTGATTTTTTTTTTCTTCATGAGGCAGAGTTACACAAAGAGATCTTCCAACTGCTGCTTCACTCCCCAGCCTGGATGAAACCAAGAGCCAGGAACTCTGTCCTGTTCTCCCATGTGAAGCAGAGATTCAAGCCTTTGAACCTCCATTGCTGCCTCCCAGGATACATTCACAGGAAGCTGGATTGGAATGGAGGATCTGGAGCTCTTGCTGACACCAGGGGATGGAAGGCCCCTAGGAACTAGGCAACAACACCTGCTCAAAAGCTTTTCTAAAAGGTGTAATCTTGCAAAGATTCATTCCTTTTACATTGTAGAGAAGCATACTTCATTGGGCTATCTTCTATTGCAGTAAAATGTTTAGAAATGTTTTATAATCATTGATGTTATTCTCCTATCCATTGTTTAGTATGTAAGATTTCCTCTCATTCTGATGGCTGCTTCTTCATTTTGTTGCTTGTTTCTTTTGCTGTACAGAAGCTTCTTAGTTTAATGTAGTCTCATTGATTTGTTTGGCATTGACTGACTCTGCCTTTGGTGACTTTTCTAAAGTCTGCCTATTCCTACCTATTCCTACATCTTTTAGAGTATTTCCTATGTATTCCTCTAGTAATTTGGTGGTTTCTGGTACAGGTTTAATCCTTGATCCATTTAGAGTTGATGCCATATATTCTTACATCTGCAAGCAGATATCTAAAAGTCCCAAAAAACATTTGTAGAGTATTTTTACTTTCTGGGCATCAGTTTCACTTTGTGGTAACCTAAGATGTATGAGATGATTTCATTTTTTTTTTTATTTTCTAAGGGTTTGTGTGTGTGTGTGTGTGTAAGAGATGTAACATGATAAATTCTGGAGAGGATTCTGTGTACTGCTGCGAAAAAAGTGTATTCTGTGTCTATAGAATGAAAAGTTCTGTAGATGTCAATTAGGTCCCTTTGTTCTATTGTCTGGGTGAGCTCTTTTGTTTCCTTGCTGTGTTTCTACTTCCTTGATCTGTTCATTGAAGTTAGTGGGGTATAAGATTGCCCACTATTGCTATATTGGAGTCTATATCTCCCTATACATCAGTTAATATTTGTTTCATGTGCCTGACCTGGCATTTTGTATATATACATCCATTATCATTATTTCATCTTGCTGAATGGAACCCCCAATCATTATGTGGTGTAATTCTTCACCTCCTTTAATGCTTTTCACATTAAATTCTACATGATCTGATATTGGAATAGCTACACAAACTTTTTT